>NW_016932841.1:0-129757 GCF_001483705.2 Eufriesea mexicana
GGGAATTATATGTGTGTATTAAGCTTTGCATAGAGGTATAGATTATATGGTATTTCGCTAATTATTTGTTCCAATATAGCTTGGTAACGAGAATAATTCCTAGGTATCTACTGGGTACAAAAATATCAGGCCTTTAAACACAGCCAGCATGTCTGTGATGCTTTTATAGAAGCAATTGGTGTTACAATTTCAACGTAAATATCCATTATTTGACTTCTCTGTTTCGTATTTTTAGTACATTCTGTAAGGAACATCTTGTTAGACAGAACGCTTTTTGTGATTCAATAGATATGATCGTATCACGAGAAAGGAATTGTCCAGAAATAACGATTCTCCTTGATTTTCTGAGTTTGATATACCTTACATGTTAACAGGGGGTATTCTAATATCTTCACGTAACATGATTAGTGTTCTAATTTTCTAATATTTCATTATAGTCTTGTGCTGTCAGTGGTAACTACAAAAGGAAATAAAACTAGAAATAACATATTAGGCTCAAAGATGTAAGGTTGTAAGGAATAGAATTGTAAACCCGTTAGGTTGAATGAAATTGCTTTTAATTCGCAATTCCCTACCATTTAATAACGCAGGTGCACATATTGAGTTCCTAAATTAAGTGTAAAGACGTAAAATTAACACGCAATGTATTAAATTCTAAATCTGCTTTCCTGCAAAGAATGGCTCATAATATTCTCCTCCGCTCCATATATATAATGGAAACAGCATTTTTATCGTGAATAATTACTAGTAGGAAATGCTTTCATTAGATATGGAATTTATCTCTTCACAGCACGCTATACTTGATAGAACTGCAACAGTGGTATTACACGAAACTTATATGCAATGTGCTGATTCCATGATTTCTGTAGTGCGTTGAAGTCAATTTTCGTTCTTGATTCCTTAGCATTTAAATCAGTACATTGGTACACTTTGGCAGCCGATTTAATGTAGTTCTTGGAGTTATTGATAATCATTAGTGAAGATGTGATGCAGAAAATGCAGTTACAGTAGTGGCAGAATTAACCTACGTTGAAGGGATTAGAAATGCCGAATAGAACAAGTATCAGAATCATTGTTCCTCTGGTATTGATAGTAAGGAACGTGATTTTTCAAACGGAATGCGTTTGCATTTAAATAATTAATAATACATTAATAACAACAGATGATATAATAAAATTTCTCTGGGCAGAATGTGAATTCTTTTATCTCAGTTATCGAGCAATTTCATGAAAAACTCCTTGTTCAATAGGAATCCGGAGAAATATTAAAAACAAGGTACGGAGTGGAATATTAACTTTCAAAGTGAAATTCTGATATACTTTCTGCAGTAGCAGTTATGCTTAACGTAATATTAGTTGATATAATTAATAGCGATACTGTTGCAGGGATACTGAAGTTAGCGAAAAATGAAATCGGCTCCAAAATGGACAGTTGAAGCTTTATTTCTCAACCGACCGGTTAATAACGTTTTGCTTCGAAACATTCGTTTGAAAATAGTCTAATTGAAAACTCTGCTAATTAATCTTGTCTCTGGTACTTACTGGCGTGGTTAATAAAAAGCGTCTAGGCTAAATCGATATTTTCACTGGGAAAATTGACCCCACATTCCACTTTCAAATGTGAGCTTCAAGCTTGCGTTCTATATCGTATTATTTCAAATATACTTATCTCAAACTTTTTATCAATTACATGCGCGATGCGTCAGAATGATATTCATCAGAAGAATAAGTAATTAAATTGTCGATGGTATAATTAAGTCATAGGGCACGCATACAACATTTCTTATAGTTATGCAGTTTTCCGTTCAACGTTCCTTATAAATTTCTTCCTTCTGTATATAGAATTGAAATGAGAAATAGAATGGATTATGACTTAAAAAAGACATGAACAACAATATTAATGATAATATAAGCAGTAATTTAGCATGATTCGTAAATACTTCCTTATTCTAATTATACATTTCTTCTCTTTTTTATTTCCCAGGTACTAATTGTTATTTCTTGTTACAAGATCTCCAAATGACCAGATCTCCTAATTTAATTTCCCAACTAATTATATCCATACCGTATTTGTCAAAGATTAGTTACCCCTATAAGTTCAACTCACAATGATCAACGCAGAGGTCCTCTATAGTGATCACTAGATTTCAACAGTTACGCACTGTGTGGTAGAGGAAAGATGTAGAAATTTAAGCGATAGTAGAACATGTGTTTCAATTCTTCATCTTTTCCATTAAGAAAAATTAAGGAATATATACCTTTAGTGCACACTATTCTTCTACGTGATTTCATTCCCCTTGCTCAATGTTTTACATGTTGCACGTATCCACTCATCTCTCGGTTCGCGTGCAGCAGTTGATATCTCGAATACTCCAGCTCGCTTTATAACCGATAGACATGATAAAATTCGAAATACCCGTAACCCGTGTTCCGTTAAATAACGTTGTTAAAAATCAGCGTTTAAGTTTTATTTTAATTCTCACGATTTGTTTCGATTCTTCCACATAAGAATAATGCACGTTCCAAAATTTTAAATTTATACTCTTCGAATAAAGTTTTAGTACGACATTAAATTGATAATATTACAGAACATAGGCGCCAATGAATAACAATTATATATAGTCTAGTGTTGCTTGAACAGATAGCAGTGTCTTAAATGCTAAAGAAGCAAGGAAAATAAATATTGATAAAATATAATCAATTGAGTTAGACTTTAATGAATAAGTTATCTAAGGCAAGAAGTCATGAATCTAATATGGGATATTTGCGACATAAATGAAGGGTAATAGATCGATATGGGAATAGGTTTCGTTATTGTATTTTATTTGCCAAGCATAGGAAATTCGATGAATAATAAACGATACGCCGGTGTATTTTCAGCGTGAAATTTATAATGCAAAACACACGCTGACTTTTCGCCTCAGGTTCTTCGGCGTGATGTGTCCTCCAAGAAATTCCGAACCACATGAATATAACATGACTTGGCAAACACTTCGCTTAAGTTGAACATACACTGGCATCCAGTAATACTCAAACTCCATCCCTTCACGAGATTGTATGACCTTTTCACCAACTCCTCCTGCAATGTCAATGCGAAAGGTCCTTCTGAACGAACCGATAAAAATTTCTTAATTTGAATCACGTTCATCATTCCTTTATTTCAAAGATTTGCATTTAAAAGGTGTACCGATTAAAGAACATTATCATGTATTGGTGCATTGTTCCAGGAATAGCTGTTTGTTTTGTGATGTCTAGAAGTTCCAACTTCAATCTAGAAAATGTTGGACTACCTTACCGTCAGACAAAAGTAGGAATTTCTGTATTTTCCAATATTAATACTTGGAAAAGCGTGGGAATGAAATATTGGTATATTATTGTGTAGAACAGAAGTAGATATATGGAAAAATTTGACATGGAATGTACGCGTTCCACTCACATTCTTTAAGCAAGGAATAGTCTAATACGGTTATGTATATTCAATAGTCTTTATCCGTCAGGGAACTGACATGTGGATTGGAAGGCCATCTTCAAGATAGAAGCTAGAAATAGCCATAACTATGAATTAATGGCGAAATTGCATAAAAAATAAGATACAAAAGAACTAATATTTTCAAGGTTTTCGCAAAATGGAATGATCTTCGCTAGGTGGCGTAGAATGATATTCGTAGCAACATTCTTTATCCATAATGGTGAATAATGGCGAATTTAAAATCAGTAGTTCGGAACAGTAACTCCGCAATTAAGGAGATTAATTTAAAATTTCTTCTCCTCCAGTCACTATTCCATTTTTATAAATCGGTTCTAAATACATCGATTATCCTAGAGTCTCCATTTTTTACTATAAAAGGGCGACCATTTTTTGCATTCGTTGCAATATTTCTCATCATAAATTTTGTATAATGACGAATTTTTGATTAGTCATATACAGCATGGCAATTTCAATATTAAAAAGATGAATTCAAAATTTCTCCCTGTAGAAACTAGTTTCTTTTCGGCACCTGGCATTCTATATCAACCTCTCAATTATAAATTTATCGACTATACACGTTTCTCTATTTTTTTCCCTTAGAAGGACAGTATTACTTACCCTTTACGTTTAATAATGGCGAACTATGTATTTGTCATATCTAGGATATTGTGGAATACCATTCCAGAAAGAAAGCACGAATCGGCGATTGCCAACAGAAGCAACTTATAGACCGGTCTATATTTTCTAGAAGCAAATGGAACAGTTATTTCAGGAAACAAAATTAAGTTCCGTGCTCCCTATGGGGATGTGGAACGCAGGTTAGGAAAAGCATAGAAGCATGGTTTCCGAGGACAGAAACTGCTTCCTTGGAAATCAGTTGTGACAGGCACGAGCGCGAGTCGCTTGGTGTTCGAAATAGAGTTAAATTAGGGAGCGTCTTTGCTTTCGCTTTCGTTTTCGATTCGTTATCCTAATGTTCTTTCCTCCGTGAAATTAAATTTGAGATGGTGTTATTCCGTTATTGTTGTCTTGACAATTTTCAGCGCCTCAACGCCAGTTTTCTCCATTCTAGAGTTCTGCAACTTAGTAATTTAGTAATTTAGAAAATAAGTAATATCAGCATTAAGAATATTAGTTGCGGATGATGGAAGTATGTACTGAATGGTAATACTGTAATATTAATCATATTACAGAATTAGAAGAAAAATCGAGGTATTAGGTAATATAAAATTTTTAATTAATATTTATGAATAGACACTTTATCCATTGTAGGTTTAGCATTAAATGGAAATATTTCTCATTCGTGTATATATAAGGAATGGGAGGAATTATATTTTTCTTTTATTTATGATTAGTTACAAGTATGTGCGAGTGTAAAATATTGTGGAAGATAAAGAGAGAGATGCAAATGTTAAACTTGACGTGGCAGATATTCTAAATTTTACTTCTTATAGGTATCTATAATGTTTGGAAAATTTATGGTAGGTTATAGATAATTCACTTTCAATCCTTTTCTTCCCACAGCTTGTTATAGCGTCCCTTGTAGTAGAGATGAAATTAGAGTACCCTTAATTAGGACATTGCTTTCCTTTGATACTCGTTATGTAATTAACACAATATTATTATGAAAATTTCCAATCCTCCTACATTTCATCTTAATTCTCTAATAAAACAGCGCAATTCCTCTCGCTCTTACAAATGTATAACATTTAGAGGCCAGTACAGGTGGTTTAAAGGGTAGAATAGCTCGTATACAATATTTTATAGTAATTCTACATAAAGCTGTACCGAAACACGGCGTATATGTATAATATTAATACACCACACTGACTGTATAAAACACAAAATTAACAATTCCAGAAGCAGTTGTTGTGGTCGTTGGTTTCAATTACTTATATATAGATAAAACCATGCTGCAGCATCTTCAGCAGATAATAATGTTATTAATAATAATATTTCCCGAGAAACTGCCTCCGAATTCAGAATAATTAAGACGACGGACTTTCAAAATCTACGAAACAAAATGGGCATGTGTATTCTAGGAAATGAGCGTTGCAGCCGAAGGCTTTAATTAATGGTTCCGTCAAGTCCGTTTCGAACGAGTTTTGTTTGCAGCAGCCGAATGCATTCCAGTCACTCCTATTTCTCCAAATCACGCGTCTATTCGATGGTTTCCCCGCGATGAGAGCGATAAATGGTAGACACTCCGTTTCGTATGAAGATATCTGGAAGGGGGCGTCGGATTGTGCTTCGTTTAAAGGCAAATGCCGCTATGTCGTAGTGTGGAAAAGGCTCGACGGAGGCCATGCTGCTCGCATGCATGTATAATGTCATGGGGCCCAATGAGTAGAAATACGTTTTTACGGAGAAGCATGACGTATTGCTAGCCGCCGACTCGCGGCGTATATATTAGTCTCGCCGTCTACAATCGGAAAATACTCGTTCGTTAGCATTCGCTATGCGTCCTACTGCGAGGACATAATTATGTTCCGGCGTGGTGAGCACTATATTTGATTCGAATGCACATTCATAGGGATTCCTGTATGTGTAGCAACTTGTTTCTCCATTCAATGAACTTCCATTGCATGCAGCCAAGTGTAAACATGGGCCTACGCAATCTTGTTCTTTGAGAAGTTATAGCTTTGCGAAGGGGTATCCGAAAATGTCATTTGTGTTTTCCACGTCAAGGCTAAAGACGTACTCTTGTGTCCTTCGATCGAATTTGCACTTCGATATTTTTGTAGTGGAAGGCGGAGAACGGTTTTCGTTTAAAAGATTGGGGAAGTCTCAAGAAGCCCGTTTCCTTTAGAAATTTATTCCTGGTTTCCAAATTCGGGAAAATTAGACCAATGTACAGATCCCTCGCAACTTAATGTAGGATATTTGACTGCCAGGTAATTTCATTCCTTATAAATTACTCTATTAAGCTCCGAAACTGTTTCCTATTACTTTAAAAGCCAGATGCAATTTTTCATGCTCTTATTCAGTGTGACTGGTGCGTGTTAGTGGAATTGCATCATGTGTATATCATGCCATATAAATTCTTTAATTAACAACATGACGCTGGTATACACTTCATTGGTTCTGAAATTACATGGAAGCGAAAAATTGCCCATTAACTTTCATGATGAGACTTCAGTCGTTTTATAAGTCGTAATTGAGCGTAATGCAAAAAGGTATTTTTTTTCCTTGAAACAACCAGTGCTCCAATTTTTGCAAATTTTCAGGACGAAAGAGTCTCTGTCTTCTACAGTAAAGAAGTTTCAATACAAATTCAATTCTTGGATGCGAAAGTAAGACTCACTAATGTATGCAAACTATATACATGGTAACGAATGACGATAACCGCTTACGCTACGGTGACGTGTATACATCGTCGCGAGTTTCTCATACTAAATCTCGTAAATACCCATTGCACTCGCATTAGGCTGAGATTGCATGAGCGTATACTAACGCGCGCGAAATTTGAATAAATCCAATGATAGACAAGATTTTATTTAGAATATAATGAGTATGTAGGATGCCAATTAGATGTTATTAACATGAGTATGCCACTTTACAGTTAGATATACCTGGGTGTGGTGTCTTGACAGAGCACTAGTGGAAAATTATCATTAACTCGAACATTAAACCTGCAAAACTCCAAATCCGAAGCCATTTCCAAACATTTTACTTGAAATTACCCACTGAATCGGTCATTGCTTTGGTCACTTGATTTTGTGATATTGCGTTCAATATATGTTGAATTAACTTTCTTATGCTTTCTTAAATACTTATTTCCCTTCCTCGTTCGTGGGTGAATTAACCTGCGGTAGGTTTAGCGTTAAATACCGAGGGCGACGCGTGGAATGTCGGAATAAAGTAATTCCACGCGTTACGTAGTGAATGTTACTTCGTAATCCGCTTTAAGAAATTTTGCCGAATTTTTAGCGGGAAATATTCGAGCCGCTATTTTTCTGCAACGATCGGACCGCCAAAGGCAAAGTGCTGAATATGCACTCGGTCGATGAAACTCGTTCCACGGTCTAATTCCTGTTCCCCCGTGGCTCTTTGCCTGGATGGATGCTTACTGGCGAGTAACGGATGCAAGTAACGTAAGTTTCCGGCAGTCCTGACGACAATGTGTAGTATTAGCGGCGTGGTGCATCCTGCATATCACCATTCTCCTGGCAAACGTGCGCGTGAATGATGATACACGTCTTCGCGGATTTTATTCGAACATATATGGCGCTTGTTCGAGACGGAAATGCAAGAAACCGAACAGATAATTCATTGGGCAGGAGTACCAGGAATGGCTGCAGATTCGATATCGAGGAGCGACCGGAATGATCTTCCTTGTGTTAAAGATTCCACCGGCGATCTCTCCCTTGATATTGTTGGAGATCTTGTGTATTCATATCCGTCCTATCATACAGAGTTACTTGTCATGGAAAGATTCGGTTATACGCATGGCTTGGATTTATTGCTGGATTCGTGTTACTCGGTAATATTGCTATATGCAATGATGAGTTATGTAATTCGTTATTTTATTTATGATGGCTGGTGCAATGAATTTGATGTTTCTGTTGTTAATTCATGCTATTTTAGTAATTCAGAGAAAATAACTTGGGACATAGGTTGACTAGATAGCTTAATACGGTTTGGCAGGCGGCAGGAGTTATTGCCCAATGTCGTAGCATTTATTAATGTCTAGTTTACTTATTTACAGCTTTACTTTTGCGGGCTTAAGCGATCTGCAAATTAGAACAGAATTTCTACACTGCGGCACAAAGTTAACGGTAACAAAGAAAAGGAATCATAAAACAAGGTAATAAAGATGGAAATAAAAATCAAAAATATACAAAGGGACGAGATGTGCATAAGTATATGAAGAAAAAGCATTTTCTACAGAGGGGTGCGATATAACAGCAGTCTCATATTGTGAAAGGATTAGCGGAATAGATGTAACGTAGAATCGGTTTTGTTATCATTAATAAGGGTTCTATAAGTAACTGAGTGGTCTTCAAACAGTTTTATGTTTTTGTATATGAAAGAAGTAGTATTGTCTTGAATAAATTATTGGAATTTTGATGGAGAATTTTTGAAATACATCAGAACAGCTTACAATGCTATCGAGCACCGTATGAACGAGAAGAACACCAGATATTTCCTTCGCTCATTCTAACGTTGTTAAAATGTGTCATGTGGGCATGAATTCTTAGTTATGACGGGAAACTATCTTGGGCTGTACAGTGTGTCGTGAAGCTAAACGTAATAACTGGTACCGTACTGCTCCTAAAGATCTAGTGTGCAATTTAGTGTAAGGTGCCCAGATTCTTAGAATCCTTTGTTAGATAGTTTGGAATACCGTTAAATTTGTTGCTTTGGTTTATGCAGTTAATTGAATTGAATTGACTTGTGTATTCTAATTCAATGCTTTCTTATACCGAATTAGCTAGCCAAGTTGTATTCCATTCATTTTTCTAAATATTGTTATGCCGTAATTTGTTACATAACCATTCTTCTCATTTGAATTATTGATTATTGACTAAATTTTTCAATTTTAGTTCAGAATTGATAATAATTACATGATTTTAAGCAGTCTTCATCTTCAGGGACCTACTGGTAACGTTAGGATACATATTTTATCACAAATAAGCTCAGAATGTGAAAGACCTCCAACGTTATCTTATTTTTACATCTCTCTATAATACATAAACACTATAATGCAACTATCTGTATTATGCCATTGTAACATAGTTTAAACTCGATAGATATCTAATCGTGTTATACCTAAACGACGTACATAATTACAAAAATATTTACGAATATCGTAAGAATAAATTTTCAAAATACCCGTAGAATTCAAGTTCTAATTATGACCCACTTCATGATGAACGTCCATGTAGTTCTCTCAGTATCTATACGAACTTAAAGTTAGTCCTCTATTAGTAACTTTCCGCTAGCATTACCACAAACGCAAATAGGTTTTCCAATCCAAAGTACGATTCTTTGTACGAATTTCAGAGAGTATTGGCTATTACGAAATATAAGATTGTGAGCAGTTACCTCGTTCAGTTTAATTCGTATCACGGTTAATTTGAGTTTATGCCGCTTGCTTTAAATTATTATAATTGAGTTGTATTTCCTAGTCTCTATGAAATTTTAGCACCTTCATGATGAAGGGTCAGCCTATGCAAGGCGAAATTATGAATGCCACGCAAAAGAACGCTTCGAAATGTATTACCCTCTTTTGGATATAAGTGGCGAGTGTGCAGGTTCTCCGAATTGAATGAAGTTGCATGCATTATCTACTTAAAAATCGTCGGGCATATCCTACAGCAAATTCGATTCAAACAATTTGTAACTGAAATCTTAATTGGAATGCATTGTAGCAAAATATGTGTGGCCCACGACATGAATGCTATCATTGAACGTATGTGAAACGAAAGTTAATTCCAGTTTGTTTAATGCAATAATTCTAGACATCTAATAATAGTTATCGATAAGAACATCAAATGCAATAATTAGAGCAATAAATGGAGGTTAAGAAGAATGATTCTTCTAGTGCTGACACCAGCACTACAAGAATATAATGAAATATAGTTCAGGAAGAGAATGTACGGTTCCGCTTTTACGTGTGCAAGCTTATAATAAACTAGAATTATTTCAGAAGACTAGTCGTAATATCTGTAATAACGTGAAGTAACGTACAGTTAATTTAGAGGCAATTTGAACGATGAGGACTATGATAGAGTAACCATTGTAGCACACCTATGCTACAGGTTCGTATATTTATGGGGCACAGGTCCTTTATTGGATCGCTCTTTTGCTATAGGTTCTTTTATTTAGTAAGTAAGGTACAGTAAATGTGGCGCACTATACCTATAAGTAAAGGTTGACAGACGACACAAATGAAATCAAACTGCGCTCAAATTGCATGTAGTGTGTGGTTTCGCTGAAATAAGAATATTCGCTGCAGATCTGGAGCAGTAGTAGAACTTTGCGGCAAGAAATCGAAAGTTTTTCTAGGACTCGCTGAAACTGTGTTCAAATTGCGCCGCAATTGCATGAAATTTGTGATATTACTAAAACAAGGAATTTCTGTGCAGTTATAAAGCTGTAGTAAATCATCGCCCAAAAATCGTAAATTTTTTAAAAATTCCCTCAGGCAGCGTTCAAACAACACTGCAATTTGTGAAAATGTGAGGCGTTACTAAAATTGTGTTTATATGTGCAGTCCAGGGGCAGTAAATACTTTCCCGAAAAAAATCCAATTATGCCAATTGTTCGCTGAAACTACAAACAAACTGCGCTGAAAATGCATGAAAGATGTGTCATTCTGTGAGTAATGCTATTCTGTGTAGCTTCGAGCGGTTCTGCAGCAGTAGTAAGACTACATCGCAAAAATCGCTTATTTTCTAAATAATCGCTGAAGCTGCATTCAAACAGCGCTGCAAAGGCATAAACTCTGTGTTATTCGGTGAATGACGTCATTCATTCCGGAATTGCTGAAGAACGTAGCTGAACAGGGAGTAAGTTAATACAATGGCTGTAGAAATTAATTGATTGCTATAATCAGTAGCGTATTTTCACTTGTTTATATCTCCAGGAGCAACTGATATGTCTTACGTTCATTCTAGAACGTCTACAGAATAAAGGTCGTCAGCGAATAGATTATTCCAACAACCACAGCCCTGTATTGGTGGCTGTACACAGTAACGTATAGTCAGCTGCAAAGTACTCTAGACACAATTGATCTATACATTGATTATTATAGAGTAGCTCTGGAATGCAAATCATCATTGTATAGGTCAATCTGCCGGATGTTGTTCTGTGCAGATGGCTATACCCAGTAGTCTATTCACATGTGTCAACGTCCCTAACGACAATTGCCCTATCCGTTGAAAATTCTAGATTTTCCGCACACCATATGAGATCACGGAATTAATTAATCCATTTGCTGTAGTACAGTGTGGATTGCTATTCTCTGTAATGTATTGCCATTTGCCAGTATCTCTAGCGGCATCTGATCTGTCCATTTATCTTTCAGCAATTGCTGTACAGATTTGATGTCCAGGGAATAGATCAATCCAGTGACTATAGTACTATGTTGATGGTTATAATGTGAACTGTATTGTAACTTGGTAATATCCCCGGATATAATTGATTTATCCCTTGATCATTCAAGAAAAGCTAAAGAACTCAGGTGATCAGCGAATTGAATTGCCGCATGGAAATGGCACTGTGTAGATAGCTACACTCAGTACCCAATTGTGAAATGTCTATATCTGATGTGATAATTGATCTATCTATTTATAACTCTAGAGTTGCTGCAGAATTTATATCATCAGTGCATAAATTAGTCCAACAGGTATAGTCATGTGTTGATGTCTGTTCCGTGTACCGTAATGAAAAATCGAAATATCTCTTTCGATAATTGATCTATGGATTAATAATTCCCGAATCGCTATAGAATATACATTACCAGTATATTGACTAATCCAACGGCTATAGCACCGTAGTGGTGGCTGTACTCAGCAATGCGCCGAATGTGCCAAATGTTCGATATTATGACTGATCTAACCATTGATCCATCTCGAATTACAATGCAAGTCATGTGAGCGAAGATTAGGTTAGAACAACAGCTGTCGTACTCTGCAGATGGCTCATGGCAGCATTGCATTGAAGTACACAGGCTGTAGAATCATGTAGATGGCTATACTCAGTACTATATTGACATATGGCAATAACTCTAGCAGAATTTGCTCTATCCGTTGATCATTCTGGAGTTGGTACAGTGTCTAAATCGTCAAAGAAAAGATTGGTCTACCGGCTAAAGTGCTCTTTCCGTGGATGTGCTAAGCACCGTACCATCAATTGTAAATATCTGCAACCATAACTGTACTATACACTAATTATTCTAGGTTTGCTGTGGCATACAAATCATCAGTGAAGGGATTAATTCAACGGTTGCTGCGCTTTGTTGGTGAACATTCTAAGAAACGTACTGCTAACTCGTCTAGATATAACTAGCCTATACATTGATAATTCTAGAATTGCTGGGAGTTTAATAACCAGTGAAGAAATTTATGCATCGGCTACATTACTGTGATGATGGCTACACTCAGTAATGTGGTGTCAGCTGTTGATGTCTAGAGGGATAATCGGTCTGCCATTTGTCACCTTAAAATTGTTATAAATTTAAGTCACGAGTCAGCAGACTAATCAAACGGCTACAGAACTCTGTTCGAGGATGTACTGGTCACCGTACACACAATTGTATATGTCACTAGATATAGCTTATCTATACGTAGATTATTCTAGATATGCTGTGGAACTTCAGTCATCAGCGAATAGATTAATCGAACCGTTGCATTACTGTGATGATGGCTGCTTTCTTTGTTTTGTTGACAGTAGTTATGTAGTCGAGAGATAATGGATACTTCTTCTGCCATTCTAGTATTTCTATAGAATTTGTGTCATCAGTGTGAAGATTAATCCAGTGGCTACGTTGCTCTTATGTTGAACGTACTAAGTATCGTACTGCCAAACATGAATATCTGTTGCCATACCTGGTATACTTTGACTATTATAGAATTGCAGGGAGTTTAATCATCTGTGAACAAATTAATCCAACAGCTGCAGTACCGTCATAGCTTCTGGTCTCAGTACATTTAAGTCTTCAGTGATCAAATTAATACAACGGCTACCCTGATCTGGTGATGACTATGCTCAGTAATGTATAGACATATGTCAATGTCCCCAACGACAACTTCTGTAACCACAAATCATTGTAAAAATGCTGAACAACTTGGGTGACCAGCGAAAAGATTAATTAAGTGGCTATGGTGCTGTGCAGTCGTCTGGAGTCAGTAATGTATTGTCAACTGCCAATATCACGATAGGCATATGATCTGACCGTTGATCATCCTAGAATAGCTATAGAGATTAAGTCATTAGCGGACTGATTAGTCCAACAGCTGTAGTGTTCTATTTGTGGATGCACTAAGCACCGTACTTCCAGTTGTAAATGTCTCAGGCCGTAAAGTATACATACATTCATAATTCTAGTACTGCCGAGGAGTTTAACTCATCAGTGGATAGAATAATAAAACGGCTTGGGTGCTCTATTGGTTTCTAGACTCAGTACTGTTTTGACGGATGTGAATGTCTGAAGCGACTATTGCTCTATCCATTGGTATTCCTCAGACTGCTAAAGGACATTTATGTTCAGCGAGCATATTAATGCAATGGCAATGGTGTTGTGTAGTTGGCTACACTCAGCGCTGTGCTGACATTTGTCAACATCTCGACCTACATTTGATCCATCCATTGACCGTCCTAGAATTGCAATAGAGTCAAATAATCAGGGAACAGGTAACTGCAACGGCTACACCGATCTGTTGGCGTATGTACTGCGGAATGCTTTGTCAATTGAAAATATCTTTAGACATAAATTATTTATACGTTGTTTATTCTAGAGTTGCTGTGGAATTTAAATCATCAGTGAAGAAATTACTGCAATCGCTACCGTGCACTCTTTATGACGAAATTCTGTACTGTTTTGACATATGTCAATACTTTCAGCGACTACTGATCTATAGATTGCATACCTTATAGTTGTTGACGAACTTGGATGATGCACGAAAGGATTACTTCATTGACTATTGTATTGTGTACATGGCTACACTAGTTACTGTGTTGCCAAATGTCAGTAGCACTACCGATATTCGGCCTAGTCACTGACCACTCCAGAGACGCTATGAAGTTTATGTCATCAGTGAACAGACTTTTACAACGGATATAATGCTCTTTTGGCCTTTGCACTAAGCACCGTTCTGCCAATTGTAAATACCTCTAGACAGAACCGAACTATACATTGATTATTCTGGAATTCTTGTTGTATCTCAGTCATCAGATATCGGATTAGTCAATCATACAAATCGCACTGTTGATAGTTAAACGCAGTACTGAATTATCGTATGTCAATATCACCTCCGATATATCATATACCGTTAGTTGATTTACAATTGTCATAGAAATCAAGTCACCATTGAACAGATTATTCCGACGGCTACAGCGCTCCCTTGGTGGATGCACTATATCTTTTACTGTTAATTGTACGTATCTCCAGACACAGCCATGCTATACATTGGTTTCTTTTGAATTGATTTGGACTTATATCATGAATGAACTAATTAATCCAACGGCTACGTTACAGAGGTAATGGCTTTACTCAGTACTGTGCTTTCATTTGTTAATACCTTGGGCGCTAATGGATAGGTCTATGGTCACTCTATAATTGCTACTGTACTTAAGTCATCAGCGAACATATATCTCAAACGACTATAGTGCTCTGTTCGTGTATGTACTACTTAATTTACTGTTTACATAACTGTTCCATACATTGATTATCCTGGAGATGGATTGGAATTCAAGTCGTCAGTGAACAAATTAATCCAACAGCTACAGTGCAATGACGATGGCTCTAATCTTTCCTGTTTTTAATATCCCGATCTATATTGGCAATGCCTTTTGACATTCTAGGATTGCTATAGGACTTTATTCAACATTGAACAGATCAACCCGGCAGCTACAGCTATGTGTTGGTGGATGAACAAAGTACAGTAATGCCAGTTGTAAATATCTCTACCCATAACTGTTCTATACGTCAGTTATGCTGGAACTGCTGCGGAATTTAAGTCATCAGTGAGCAAATTAAGCCGACAGTATACAGTACTGTAACAGTGCGGTACATATGTCAACGTCTCTAGTGAAAATTACCCCGTCCATTGATTATTATACACTTACTGGAGAACTAAGGTGATCATAGGACAGATTAATATAATGGCTATAGTATTGTGTAAACGGACACACTCATTTATTCACAGGCATATATCAATATCACTTCCGATGTGTGATCTATCCCTTGATCATTCTGGAGCTGCTATGGTGCGTAAACCGTTGGTGGACAGATTTATCCGATGGCAGCGACCTTCTTGTGTAGGATGTACTAAATACCAAACTGCCAGTTGTAAATGTCTCAAGCAATAAGAGATCTAGATATTGATTAGGCCAAATTGCCGTGGAATATAAATCATCAGTGATAAAATTAATAGACAGTCTGCAGTACATTCATGATGACAGTACTGAGTACTGATTTGACTGTTGTTAGTAACACAAGCAGAAATGGAGCTGCCTTTTGTCATTCTAGAACTGATATATCATTTGAATTATCGTTGAACAGATTAACCAAACGGCTATAGTATTTTGCTGGTGGACCCTCCAGGTACCGCAATGTCAATTATTAAGTTCTCAAGCCACTGTTCTATACATTAATTATGATAGAATCGTGTGGAACTTCTTTTGTCAGTGAACAAATTATTCCAACGGCTATAATGCTTTGATGATGGCGCTAATCAATACCGTTTGGCAGATTGATAGTGTCTTGAGCGATAGTGGATCTGCCTCCCGTCACCCTAGAATTGCTCTCGAATTTAAATCAGCAGTGAGCAACTTACCCAATCGACTACAGTGCTCCGCTGATGGCTACACTCAGTAACGTACTGATATGCGTCAATGACACCTGCGGCAATTGCTACATGCATTGACAATTCTGGAGCTGCTAAGGAACGTAGATGATAAGCGAACAGATAATTTCAATGGATGTAGCATTGTGTAGACGTCTAAACTCATTACAATGTTGTCATTTGTCAATTCCACTACCGGTGTTTGATCTATTCATTGTACATTCTAGAAATGCCGCAGAGATCAAATGATCAGCGAACAAATCATTTCAACGGCTACAATACTGTGATGATATAAGTATTCAGTACTGTGTTGTAATTTGTATACATCACGAGCGATACAGGATCAGCCTTTTGTTATTCTAGAATTGCTATGGCATTTAAGCTTTCATTGAGCAGATGAATACAATGACCACACTGCCGTGATGAAGGCTGTACTCTGTATTACATTGACATATGTCGACACCTCCAGTGACAATTGCTCTATCCATTGACCATTGTAAAATTGCTGAAGAACATATTTGTACAACTAACAGACTATCTCAAACGCTGTAGCAGTGCAAAGACGTGTAGAAGCAGTTCTCCACATTCACATGTCCATGTCGCTACCGATATATGATCAAACGATTGATAATTCCAGAATTGCTTAACAGATTATAACATGAATGAATAGATTATTCCAACGGTTAGAGTGATCTGTTTGTGGATGTACTAAGCTACGTACAGCCAATTGTATATATCCCTAGTTATAACTGAGATGTGTATTGATTGTTCCAGAATTGCGGTCGCATTTAAATCATCAGTGAACATGATAATCATGCGGTTACAGTGCACCCTTGCTTGATGTACTCAGTAATGTTTTGACATATGTCCATCTCTCAAGGGACAATTTCTCTGTCCACTAATCATTCTACATTTGCTGAGCACCTTGATGATCAGCTTTCTGATTAATACAACGACTATACAGTTTTGTATGCGGCTACACTTGGTGCTGCGTCATCAATTTTCAATATACTTTGCGATAATTGAGATATACTGTGATGATTCTAAAACAGCAATATAACAAAGATTATCATAGAATAGTTTGATATAGCAGCTGCAGTAATACGTTCATGGATATACACAGTACCCTTTTTTCAATAGTCAATGTTTCCCAATACATCCTACATAACATCAATCTTTACAGCATTGCTGACGAATTTAAATCTTCAGTGAACAGACGGAAACAACGGCTGCCTTGACCTATTGGTCGATGTACTTAGTACTGTAATGTAAGTTGTAAATATCCCTAGTCATAACTGATCTATGCATCGATTATTCCAGAGTGGCTGTTGAATATACGGCATTTGTGGATAAAGCTGAAGCTTCAGCTACATACACTGTGGTGTTGTATGTACTCTGCACTGTATTGTGAATGCTTACTCCCTTGAGCGGCAATTGACCTTGCATCTGTCATTCTAGTATTGCCACAATATGTAAATCATCAGTGCATACATTGATTCAACGGATACAGTACTGTGTTAGTTGCTCTACGCAGTACTGTATTGTCAAAACTTACAATCTCGAGCGATAAATAATATTTCTATTGACATTCTGGAGTTTCTACGGTATTTAAATCGTTTGAATAGATTCATCCGACGTCTATAATGCTTTCTTGACTACTGACTTGTGTGCTATATTGCCAAGAGTGAATATTTCATGCGGTAATTAATGTATGGGGTGATCATTCAAGAATATCAATATAACTTAGGTCATGTGAGAGCAGATTGGTGCAATGTCCGCAGTTCGGCGTTGATGGCTGTACTATGTACTTTATTGTAAATAGTTGCTATCTCCAGATAAAACCGATTTATACTTTTATCAATCTAAAATTACTAGAGCATTTAAGTCATCAGTGAACGGATTAATGCAGCGTAAACTGTAAAGTGTTAGTCGCCATGCTCTGCTCTATATTGCCACAGCTTACTGCTCTCATGGATAATCCATTTTTCCTGGGTAATTCTAGAATTGCTGCAGATGATATATAATCCGTGAAGCGATCATTAACTCGGCTACACAACATTGTTCGTGCCTCCACCCTGTTCTATGTTTTCAATCGTCCATATCATTAGAGGTAATTAATCGATACATTGATCGTTCTGGAATTGGTGTAGAACTTAGATTATCAGGGAACAGATAAATCTAAATGATATAATGATGTTCAGATTACGAAAATGATTGCTCCATCTCCATACATCAACAGCGTCAGCGTTAATTTATCTATCCAGTGATAATTCTGGAATAGCAATATTACTTGGGTCATCTTAGTGTCGGTTGGCACAGTGGCTGTCATTCTGCTATGATGGCTGCAGCCAGTACTGAATCGTCAATCTCTACTATCTCCGAATACATTTTTTTATACTTTCATCATACTAGAATTGCAATAAAATGTAAATCATCATTGAACGATGAATACATGGATGTTGTACTATGTACCGCGCTATTAGTTGTAAATGTCTGTCGCCGTAGCACGTCTATGCATTGAATATTTCAGAATTCATATGGAATTCAAGTCATCACTGAACATACTAATCCAACAGCGACAGTGCTGTTATGATGGTTATACTCAGTACCCTTTTTTCAAATGCTAATGTCTCGAAATATAGTGGGTCTGACGTATGTCACGCTAGAATTGCTTTGGAATTGAAATCATGAGAAAAAAATTAATAAAACGGCTAGAGCTCTGTAATGATGGTTGTACTCAGTACTCATTTGTTAGTTGCTCATATCTCGAGCGATAATGGATCTGTCCTATTTCATTCTAAAGTTACGGTGGAATGTAAATCACCAGTATGGAAATTAATCCAACAACTACAGTGCTCTGTCGATGGCTACACCGCATGCGGATTTTCCATACGTTTATGTCCTCAGTGACATTTGCATTATTCATATATCATTACGCAATTGCAGATGAACTTGGGTGTTCAGCGAACAGATTAATACAGAGGCTTTAGTATTGTGTAGATAGGTAGTATCTTCATTCCATTGTCAAATGTCTATATCACTACAGATTTATGATCAATGCGTTGGTCATTCATGTGCTGCGATAGAATATAGATCTTCATCGAACAGGTTTATCCAACTGCTACAGTGCTTTGCTGTTGGATGGACTCTGTACCGTACTGTCAGTTGTCAAAGTCTCTAGCCATAACCGTAATGTACTCTGATCTTTCAAGAATGGCTTTGGAATTTAGATCATGAGTGGAAAAGTAGATGCAGCGGCTGCAGTGCTCTGTCGGTAGATGTGCTTAGCACGGTGCTACCATATGTAAATATATCTAGCCGTAGCCGTACTATGCAATGATTATTATAGCTTTTCTTACGAATTTTCGTCATCAGTTAGCAAGATGTTCCAACGTCCAGATTACTGTTATGATGTCAGTACTCAGTAATGTAGTGTGAATTGTAAATGTCTCGAGCGATAGTGTATCTGCATTTTGTGATTCTAGGAATGCAATAGAATATTGATCATCATCGTACACACTGTTCCAATGGCAACAGTGCTCTCTTGGTAGATGTACAATGTACCGTACTGTCAATTGTAAATATCCCTGCCCATACTCGTGCTAAACATTGGTTATTCCAGAATTGCTTTTTAATTTACGTCTTAAGCGATGAAATGACATAACGTCTACAGTACTGCGATGATGGTTCTACTGAGTACTTGGTTGTCAATGGCTAATGTCTCGAACGATAATGGATATGACTTTTGCAATTCTAGAATTGCTATTGAAACTAAATCATCACTGAACAGATTAGTACACTGGCAACAATGATCTGCTGGTGGATGTACAAAGTACCGTGCTGTCAATTTTGAATATCTTTAGCCACAGCAGTGCTATACAATGATAATTTTAGAATGGCTGTGGAATTTAAATCATCAATGAAAGTAATTCAACAGCTACTGTATTCTGACTGTAATCGGTCCTCTGTTGTCAACTGTTAATATATCGAGCTATTATGGAACTGCATTCTTCTTTCCAGAGTTACTGTAGGATATACATTATCAGTGAGTAGGCTAATCCAACGGCCATAGTGCTCTCTCGATAGATGTACGGATTACCGTACAGTCAATATTAACCGTATCTAGAAAATAACATGGCATGCAATGATTTATCTAGAATTGCTTGGGAAATTAATTCATCAATGAACAAAGTATTCCAAAGGCAGCAGTACTTTGGTGATAGATATACTCAGTACTGCGTTGTCAATTGCCAATATCTCGATGGGTTAGTCGATCTGCATTTCTGATTCTTGAATTTCTGCACAATATATGTCATCTGTGGTTAGATTAATCCAACAGCAACAGTTCTCAGTTGATAGATGTAGCTAGTACTGTACTGTCATTTGAAATTATCTCTATTCCTACCAATAGTATACATTCATCGTTCTGGAACTGCCTTGGAATTTATGTCAGCAGTAAGCAAATGATGGAACGTCAACAGAACTGTGATGATGGCTTCACCCGGTACAGTGTTTGCAATTGTAAATATCTCGGGGTTAATCGATCTGTCTTTTGGCATTCTTGAATGGCTATAGTATTTAATTATCATTGATCAGGCTAATCCAACGTCTGCGGTGCTCTTCTGGTGGATGTACTAAGCACCGTTATGTTAATTGTAAATATCACTAGTTGTAACTGCACCATACATTGATTAAATTGGAAATACTTCGGAGCTTGCATCACCAACGTGCAAAGTTACTAAACGTTAACAATATAGATATCGGCGGCTTCACCCTGTACTGCTTTGTCAACTTTAAGCGCCATCAGGGCAGATGGACCTTCATTTCTCGTTCTAGAATTGCCGCAGAAAATACATATACATTGAGCATGTCAGTACAAGGGAAATATTGCTCTGTTGGTAGATGTGGTATGTAACGTACTGTCAGATGTATACATCACTAGCCATAACTGTAACATACACACGTTATTCTAGAGTTCCTTTGGAACTTACATCATCAATGAAGAAATTAATACAACAGGTAGGGTAATGTGATGATGGCTGTACGCTGTACTGTGTTATCAATTGCTAATACCTCGAGGGATGACGCATATGTCCTCCCTCATTCCGGAATTGCAATAATATCTGTGTGGTCACTGAGCAGATTAGTATGACGGCTACAGTCCTCTGTTCGTGGATGTGCTAATTACCGGTTTCTCGAATGGCAATGCCTCTAGGCATAACCGTACTATACATTGATTATTCCATAACTTCTGTGGTATATACGTATATATATATATATCATCAGTGAACAAAATAGTACAACGGCTACTGTACTGTAATTAGTGCTGTACTCTGTACTTTTTTGTCAATTGTTGATGTCTCGCGCACTAACGGATCTGTATTTGGTCATTCTAGAATTGATATAAAACCATAATCATCAGTGAACACATTATTCCCGGGGATACACTACCCTGCTGGTGGATATACTAAGTAACGTACTCTCAAATGGAATATCCTCAAGCCATATCCGTACTAGATATTTCATAGCAATCCTAGAATGACTGGGACATATCCATTGTCCCTTGCTGCATTAACAGTTGATAACAATGTAATGAGTGCTGCCATCATCACAATGTTGAAGTAGTTGAATTTCATCGTCCATTGTGATACAAGTTCTAAAGCAACTATAGAATAATCAGTTTATTTTAGGCTAAATGCTAGAAATATTTGCAAATGATAGTACGGTACTCATTACAACCGCCGGCAGAGCAGTGTTGCATTAATCTGCTCACGGAGGATTTATGTTCAGCAGCATTTGTAGTATAAGAAATGTAGGTCCATTATACCTCGTGATATAAACAATTGGCAACAATGTATTGAGTACAGACATGATCACAATAATGTAGCCGTTGGAATACCTTGATCACTTACGATGTGGCTTCCAAAGCAATTCTAGGGAACCTACGTGTAGTACGGTTATGGATAGTGATGCCTGCAATAGGCGGTACGGTATTGAGTACATCCATGGCAGTGTAGAGTAGCCGTTGTATTAATCTGATCAACGATGGCTCAGATTTTGTGGCTATTCAAGAATGAAAGCGGACATATCCTGTATCCCTCGAGATATTAGCAATTGAGAACAGAGCCATCATCACACTGACGTACCCGCTGGAATATTTTGTCCATCAATATTGTAAAAATCACAAAAATTCTATAATAATCAGTGTATATTACGTTTGCGCCTAGGGATATATACAATTAAAATTACGGTGCCTATTACGTCCGAAAATACAGTACTGTATGCGCTGGATTATTCTGTTTAGGGATGAGGCGTATTGCAGAGCAATTCTAGAATGACAGTGTACAGATCAATTATCTCTCGAGATATTAACAACTAACAGCACAGTACTAAGTGCAGGTGTCATCACAATAATGTAGCTGATGGAATACTATGACCACTGATGACGAAACCTATAAAGAAACTCTAGAGTGACACATCTGTAGTACGGTTATGGCAAGAGACATTTACAATTAATAGTCCGGTACCTAGTACGTTTACCAGGAGATCAGTGCAGCCGTTTGATTAATTTACCAATGACCATTAAATTTTATAGCAATTCTGGAATGACAGCGATCATAGCCGTTATCCCTCTAGGTATTAGCAATTGACAAAACAGTAAAGAGTACAGCCATGAAGACAGTACTGTAGCCGTTGAATTAATTGGACCACTGATGGTGCAAATTCCAATGCAATTCTAGAATGACCAATGTATATTGCGGTTATGGACAGTGATATTTACAATTGAAGGTACGGTACATATTACATCCACCAGCACGGCACACCTGCCTGTATATTTACCTGGTCAATGATGATTTGTGTTTTATAGCAATTCTAGAATGACAAAACACTAATCCACTGTCCCTCGCGACATCAACTGCTAGCAGCACAGCCTTGAGTACAGGCAACATCACAGTAATGTTGCCGTTGAAGTACATTGTTCACTCATGATGTGAATTCGAACGTAATTGTAGAATAACCTGTGAACGGTACTGTTATGGCAAGTGATAGATTCAATTGACATTACGGTACTCAGAGCACTCTTGCCGTTGGTTAATATGTTGGCTCTAGATGTATATTGTGCAGCAATCCTAGACTGGAAAATGGAGATACATCATCCCTCCAGATATCATCAATTTTGGACACAGTACTGAGTATAGCATTCATTACAGTAATATAGCTGTTGGACAACATTGATCCCTGATAATGCACGTCCCAAAGCGACTATAGAATTTTCAATGCATAGGACGCATAAGTCAAGGGACATTTCCAATTAACAGCACGGTACTCAGTGCATCCACCTGCAGAGCACTGCAGCTGCTGAATTATTCTGCTCAACCTTCATTTGTATTATATAGCAATTCTAGAGTGTCAAAAGGCAGGTCCAATAACCCTCGAAAAGTTAACAGTTGATAACACAGTTCTGAATACGGCAATTACCACGGTACTGTAGCAATTGGACTACATTGTTCACCGACGAAGTAAATTCCTAAGCAATTCTAGAGAACCTACGTATCGTACGGTTATGGCCATTCATACCTGCAGTGCACTATACAGTACCTAGTAATCCATGAGCAGATCAGTGTAGCCATAGTATTAATCTGATCAATGATGATTTAGAATTTATAGCAAATCTAGAAAGACTGCGGACATATGCACTATGCCTCGAGATGTTTGCTATTGACAATATATTACAGAGCACAGCGGTCATCAAATTTGTTCACCGATGGTGCAAAATTACATAACAATTATAGATAACCATATAGTGCGCTCATGGCAAGGGATATTTGCAATTGACAGTGTGCTGCTAGGTACGTCCACCAAAAGGGCACAGTAGACGTCGATTTATTCTGCTCAATGATTATTCAGATTCTATAGCATTTCTAGAACTGCAAACTACAGATCCATTATCACTCAAAGTATTAACGGTTGTCAACACAGTACTAAGTACAGGCAATATCACGGTACAGTTGCCGTTGTATTACCTTCTTCGCTGATGATGTAAGATTCTAACGAATTCTAGAATAACCCATGTATACTACGATCACTGCCAGCGGTATTTGCAGTTGACATTACGTACTCTGAATTTCTACCAGCAGAGCACTGTTGCCGTTTGATTAACCTGTTCAAAGTTATTTTACATCCTGTTGCAATTTTAGACTGGCAACATTCGTATACGTCATCCCTCGTGATATTAGCAATTGACAACACAGTACAGAGTACAGCCATCATCGCATTAATGTAGCCACTGTATTATTTTGCTCACTGATGATGAAAATTTCAAAGTAATTACAGTACAACCTATGTATAGTACGGTTATGTCTAGTGACATATGCAATTGAAAGTACGGTACACATTACATCGACAAACTGAGCAGTGTAACCGATGGATTAACCTGCTCAATGATGATTTATATTATATAGTTTTTCTGGAATGACATCGAATATATCCGTTGCTCCACGAGAAGATAGCAATTGACAACACATCACAGAGTGCAGCCATCGTCACAGTACTCTAGCCATTTGATTGGTTTGTTCGTGGAGGGTATGAATTGCATTGCAATTCTAGAATTACCAGTGTGTAGAACTGTTATGGCTAGGGTCATTTACAATTGACAGTACGAGGCATATTGCATCCGCAAACGGACCACTTCAGCCGATGAATTACTACGTTCAGTGAACATTTACACATTAGGGCATCCTGGAATGACAAAATACATACCCACTATCCCTTGAGATATGAACTGTTGACAACACAGTACTGAGTGCAGCCATCATAACAGTAATGGAGCCCTTGGACCACTTCCTTCACTGATGGTGAAGATATAAAAGCAATTCTGGAATAACTGATGTATACTCCGATTACGTCATGGGACATTTCCACTTGCCTGTGCGTTACCTATTACATCCACCAATATAGCTCTGTGGCCGTTGGATTGTACTGCTCAATGATGAGTTAAATTCTATATGATATCTAGGATGACAGAATAGAGATACAATGCTCATCGTGGTATTATCAATTGACAACACTGTACTGACTACATCCATCATCACAGTACCTTAGCCATTGGATTAGTTTGTTCACCGATGGTATGAATTGCATTGCAATTCCAGAAAAAACATGTGTATAGTACGGTTATGGATAGTGGCATACACATTTCGCAGTACGTCACATTATACACCTGCTTACAGGGCACTGTTGACGTTGGAATAGTCTGTTCTCTGATGCCGTATATCCTGCAGTAATTCTCCAAAGAAAAATGCAGGTCACCTATCCCTCATGGTATTAGCAGTTGTCAACAGAGTACTCAGTACAGCTATCATTAGATTACTGCAGCCGTTACATTAATTTAATCGTCGACGATATAGATTCCATAACCGTTGTAGGATAATCGTAGTATGGTACGGTTATGGCTTGGGATATTTTCAATTGAGAGCGCTGTACGTACTACATCCACCAGCAGAGCACAGCAGCCGTTGGATTAATACGTTCATAGACGATTTGGATTCTATAGCAACTCTGGAATGACAGAAGACGTGTTCACTGTCCCTCGAGAAAGTTACAATCGACAACAATGTAATGAGTACAGCCATCATCTCAATTCTGTAGACGATTGGTCACTTGCTCACGGACGATGTAAGTTCCAAAGCATTTGTGAATAGTCAGTGTACAATACTGTTATAGCTAGGCACATTTGTAATTGACAGTACGCTGGTTGGTATATCCAGCAGCATTGCATTATAGCCTTTGGAATAGTCTGTTCAATGACAATTCAGATCCAATAGCATTACCAAGTATGAGAATGCACAGATCCATTGTCGCTCGATATATTAACAATTAAAAACACAGTACTGAGAATAGCAATCATCACAGTTCTGTAGCCGTTTCAATATTCCGATCACTGATTATTTGAATTCCAGAGCAATTCTGGAATAATCAGTGTAATGTACGGTTATGACTTAAGATATTTCCGAATGACAGTGCGGTAGCTATTACATCCACCAATATAGCACCGTAGACATTGGATTAGTGTCTTCACTGATGATTTAGATTCTGTAGCAATTCTAGAGCGTCAAAATACATATCTATTATCCCTCAAAATATTGACAGTTGGCAACACAGTGCTGAATATAGCCATCACGGCGGTAATGTGCCCGTTGGAACCCTTTGTACACAGATGATGCATATTCCGAAGCAATTGTGGTTTAATCAATATATGGTACGGTTATGTCGTGAGATATTACCAATTGAGTCAACGGTACACATTACGTTCATTAATGTAGCACGGTAGCCGTTGGATTAATCTGTTCAGTGACGATTTGTGTTCTATAACAGTCCCGGAATCACTTAAAACACATCAATAATCCCTCGAGACATTAACTATTTACGAAAGAGTACTGAGTACAGCCGTATACACACTAATGTAGCCGTTGGACTACTTCGTGCAGTGATGATATAAGTTACAAAGCAACTCTGGAATGGTCAACGTATAGTACGGTTATTACTAGAGATATTTTCAAATGACACTACGGTACATAGTACATACACCATCAGAGGATTGTAGCAGTTCTACTAATCTGTTGACTGACGATTTAGGTTATATAACAACTCTAGAATGACAGCGGGCATATCCATTATCTCTCGATATATTAGCAATTGAAAACACAGAACTGAGGAAGGCTATCGTCAAAGCATTGTAGCCGTTGTAATACCATGCTCAGTGATAATGTAAGTTCCTAAGTAATTCTAGCTAAACCTATGTATAGTACGGTTACGGCCAGTGATGTTCACTATTGACATTACGGCAATTAAGGCCTCTACCAGCAACGCAGTTTTGCCGTTGGGCTAATCTGTTCACTGATGATGTACACGCTATGTCATCCCTAGAATGTGAAATGAAGGCCCATTATCCTTCGACATACAAACAACTGACCACACAGTATTGAGTGCAGCCATTATTACAGCATTGTAGCCGCTGGAAAACTATGATCACTGATAATATGAGTTCCATAGCACTTGCAGTGTAGTCAATGTACACTGTGGTTACGGCTATAGATATTTACAAATGATAGTAAGGTACTCCGTACATCCACCAGCAGAGCAGCGTAGCCGTTCGATTTATGTGTACAAGGATGGTTTATGTTCTATAGCAATCTCGGAATAACATAATAAACATCCATTATCACTAGAGACATTAGCGACCAACAACACAGTACAGAGGAAATCCATCGTCACCCTAAGGTAGCCGCTGGACTACCTTGTACACTGATGATGTAAATTCCAAAACAATTCTGGAATAATCAATGTATAGTACGGATATGCTAGGAGATATTTCCAATTGACAGAACCTTACTCAGTAGATGCACCAGCAGAGCAATATAGCAGTTTGAATTATTCTGTTCTACGACGATACAGACTTTATAGCAATTCTTGAATGGTAAATGACAGTTCCGCCATCCCTCGAGGCATTAAGAGTTAGCAACACAGTACTGTGTACAACCATCGTCACAGTAGTGTAGACCTTAGACTACGTTATTCACTTATCTCTTAATACCAGAGCAGTTCTGGCATGATCAACGTATGATACGGTTATGACTAGAGATATTTCCAATTTACAGTACGGTATTGAGAACATCCAACTATATAGCACGCGAGGCGATGGATTATTCTGTTTATTGACAACTTAAATTCTTTAGCAATTCTATTATGACAAATTACAGACCCACTCACCCTCCATATACTACCAATTTGCAGTACTGTACTGAGTACAGCAGCCATCATAGTAATGTTGCCGCTGGACTACTTTGCACACTCATGAATAAATTAGTAAGTGAGTCTATAATAACCTATGCATGGTGCGGTTATATCTAGTGATATTTAAAATTGAGAGTACGGTGTTTAGGACATTATCCTACAGATCACTGTTGCATCTGGATTAATCTGTTCACTGGTGGTGTATGTTCCACAGCAATTCTGGAGCGAGAAACGAGGATCGATTATCCCTCGAGAAATTAAAAGATGACAACACAGAAATGAGCATAGCCATCATCACAGCACTGTGTCTGTTGAATATCATTGCCCACTGATGATGAAAGTTCCAAAGAATTTCCGGAACGATCATTGCATATTACGGTCATGGCATGAGATATTTCCAATTGACAGCATGGTACCTACTAAATCCAACATCATAGCACAGTTGCTGTTGGACTATTCGTCTCAATGATGATTTATATTCTATAAAATTTCTAGAATATCAAAATACAGATCCACTGACCCCCGAGATATGAGCAATTTTCCACACTGTATAGGGTACGCCCTCCATCACGGTAATGCAGCCGTTGTACTACTCTGTTCACTGATAGTGTAAATTCGAAAGTGATTCTGGTATAACCTATGTATTGCGCGGTTATGGCTAGCGATATCTACAATTGACAGTAAGTCATTTATTTCGTCTCCCAACAGGTCACTGTTTCCGTTAGATTGATGTGTTCACTGATCATGCATGTTCCACAGCACATCTAGGACGAGAAATGAAGATCCTTTATCACTCGAGATATTAACAAATGACAGCACAGTGCCGAGAACGGCCATCATCACAATATTGTAGCCGTTGATTAAACTTGTCCACTGATGATGAACATTCCTAAGCAATTATGGAATAATCATTGAATATTGCGCTCGAGGTATTTCTCTCTGACGGTACAGCACTTTTTACATAAACCAATATAGCACAGTAGCCGTTGCAACTAATCTGTCCAATGATGATTTAAATATATATAGCATTTCGAGAATAACGGAATACATATCCACTGACTTTCGAGGCATTTGCAATTTACAACACTGTACTGAGTACTGCCACAGTAATGGTTATGTAGCAGCAGGGATCTTCTTCCACTGATAATGAGAAGTCGAAGACGATTCTAGAATATAATGTGTATAGTGTGGTTGCGTCTAGTGATATTTGGAATTGACAATACTGCATTTAGTACACCTTACAACAGGTCATTGTTGCCTTTGGGCTAATATGCCCACTGATGTACATGTATATACAACAGCACTTCTAGATCGAGAAATGCAGATCCACTATTCCTCGAGACATTAGCAAATGAAAACGCAGTACTGTGTACAGCAATCGTCACAGTATTATAGCCGTTAGATAATATTGTTCAATGATGACATAATTTCGAAAGCAATTCTAGAAAAATCCATGTACATTGCGGCTATGGCTTGAGATATTTCCAATTGACATTACGGTACTTACTACGCCCTCCAATATAGCACGGTTGCGGTAGCGCTAATCTGTTCAATGACATTTCAAAATACAAATGAATTCAAGAATGCAAAATAGAGATCCCCCGACCCTCGTGATATTAACAATTGGCAACAGAGTACTGAGTACAGCCACCATCAGAGTAACATAGCAGTTGGTCTACTTCGTTCACTGATAAGGTAAATTCGATGGTGATTCTTGAATAACGTACGTATCGTGTGGTTATGGCTAATGGCATTTACAATGGACAGTGCGGCGTTTAGTCCTCCTTCCAGCAGAACGAACTTCACGTTTGACTGATCTGTTCACAGATGATGTATGTTCCACGTCAGTTCTAGAACGGGAACCGCAGATTCGTTATCACTCGAGATATTTACAAGTGACAACACAGTACCGAATACAGCCATCATGGCAGTATTGTGGCGGTTGAATAACTTTGAACACTAACGATGTAATTTCCAATTCAATTCTAGAATTTTCAACAACCGTTACTGCTATGGCCTGAGATATTTTCAATTGGCTGTACGGTACTTAAAGCAACCATCAGTATGGCACATTAGCCATTGGATTACTCTGTTCAATGATGATTTAAATACTGTAACATGTCTAGAATGACAAGATACAGATCCACCATCCCCCGACATGTTAACAATTGACAACAAAGTACTGAGTACAGCCATCGTCACCGTGATGTGTCGGTTGAATAGATTTGTTCACTAATAACGTCATTTCCATGCAATTCTAGAATAATCATTGTATACTGCTGTTCAGGCTAGAAATACTCCCAATTGACATTAGGGTACCGCATACATCTACCAATGGACAACAGCAGCCGTTGTATGGAACTGGTCGATGATGACTATGATATTATAAATGTTCTAGAATGACAACAGTCATATCCATTATAATTCGAGATATCAAAAATTGACAACATAGTACCGAGTACATCCATCAGAAGAGTAATGTAGCCGTTGGACTACTTCGTTCACTGATGATGTAATTTCGAAAGAGATTTTAGAACAGCGACAGTACAAAGCGATTATTTTAGTGATATTTACAGTTCACTGTACGGCACACAGTAAATTCACCAGCAGAGCCCTGCGGCCGCAGTATTAATGTGTTGATTGCTTAGTTAGGCTACATAGCTATTCTTGAATGACGGATGGCAGATCCATCGTCCCTCGAGACGTTAAGAAATCACAACGCAGTCCTCAGTAGAGCAATCATCACAGTTCTGTAGCCGTTGTAATACTTTTTTTCACTGACGATGTAAATTCGAAATCAATTCTGGAATAGTCCCTGTAAACTACGGTTAGGGCTTGAGATACTTCCAATTGACACTGCGGTACAAATTACACCCACCACTATAACGCTATAGCCGTCCTATTCATATGCTCAACGGTGATTTAGATTCTATAACAACTCTATAATGTCAAAACACGGATTCACTGACCCTCGAGGTATTAACTATTGACGTTATAGAACTGAGTTCAGCCATCATAACAGTACTGCTACCATTGGGCTGCTTTGTCCAGTGATGATGTAAATCCCAAAGACACTCTGGAACAATCAATGTATGGAATTATTATGTCTAGTGCTATTTAAATTTAACAGTACGGTACTTAGTACGTCTAGCAACAGACCACTGTCACCATTGGAAAAATCTGTTCATTGATGACCCATACCATGCAGCAATTCCAGAACGCGGAATGCATTCCTATTATCCCTCGTGACTATAACACCTGAAAGCACTGTGGTGGATTGAGCCATCATGATATAATTGTAACGGTTGGTTAATATTTTACATTGATTATGTCACTTCCAAGGCATTTCTAGAATAATCTATGTATACTACGGTTATTGTGGGAGATACTTCCAACTGGCTGTACGGCACTTCGGACATCTACCGACACAGCACTATAGCCGTCGAATTAATATGTACAATGATGATTTAGATTCAATTGCAATTCTAGAGTGGCAAAATACAGATACATTATGACTCGAGATATTAACAATTGTCAACACAATACGGAGTACAGTCAACATGGCAGTAAAGTAGCCGTTGTACTATTTTGTTCACTGACGATGTAAATACCAATGTAATTCTGGAATAACCTATGTATACTACGGCTATGACTAGTGGCATTTACAATTCTCAGTACGGTAACTACTACATCTACGAGCAGAGTACTGTTGCCGCTTGACCAAGTTGTTCATCGAAGCAGCATATTCTTCAGCAACTCCAGATTGATAGAATGCAGGACCGACAACCCTCGAGATATTAGCAGTTGACAAAACAGTACTGAGTAGACGCATCATAACGGTGTTGTGGCCGTTGGATTACTATGTTCACTGATGAAGAAAATTCCAATGCAATTCTGGAAAAATGAGTTATGAGCACTGTTATTGCTAGAGATATTCATAGTTGATAGCGCGTTACTTACTTCCACCAGCAGACCACCTAAGCCGCTACATTAATCTATTCAACTGTGACTTAGATTTTATAGCAATTCTAAAAGAAGTAGGACAGATCCATTATCCTTCTAGATATTATGAACAGACAACAGAGTACTGAGTAATACCGTCGTCACAGTGCTGTAGCCGTTGGACTCTCTTGTTGACTGATGATGTATTTTCCAATGCAATTATGTAATAATCACTGCATACTACGGTAATCGCTTGAGATATTTCCAACTGACAGTCCGGTACTTACTACATACACCTATATGGCACCGTTACAGTCCGATTAATCTCTTCAAAGATAATTGAAATTCTACAACAATTCTAGAATGACAAAATACATATCCACTGGCATCGAGATATTAACGGTTGCCAACAAAATACTGAATACAGCCATCACTACAGTATCGTAGCACTTTGACTACTTCGGTTACTGATGATGTAAAATCGAAAATGACTCTAGATTAAACTGCGTTTATTGCGCTTATGGCTAGTGATAATTAGAATAGACAGTGCGGCGCTTAATACATCTACCAAAAGAGCACTGTTGCCGTTGGATGAATATGTTCACAAATGATGTATTTTCTACTTGAATTATTGAACAAGAAATTCTGATCCCTTATCACAGGAGATATTAACAAACGACAACACAGTACTGAGTACAGCCATCAGAGCAGTGTTGTAGCTGTTGTATAACATTGTCCACTGAAAACGTAAATTCCATTGCAGTTCTAGAATAATCAATGTATTGTGCGGTTATTGCTTGAGAATCTTCCATCCGTCGCAACAGCAATTGCAACGTGCATTAATATAGCACTCTAGCCGTTGTAATAAACTGCTTAATGGCGATTTAAAACGTATAACAAACCTAGAATGACAAAATACTGGTCCACAATCTCTGGAGTTATTAACAATTGGCAAGAGAGTAGTGAGTACTGTCTCCATCACACTATTGTATGCGTTGAATAACATTTTTCACAAATAATGCAGGTCTCAAAGCATTTCTAATATGATCCATATAAACTACGATTATGGCTGGATGTATATACAATTGACGGTACGGTACTTCGTACATCCACCAGAAGAGCATTGTATCCGTTGGAATAATATGTTCAATTGTCAATTAGATCCTATAGCAATTCTAGAACGACAAAATATATATCCATTGTTCCATGGTATATTAACAATTGACAACACAGCACACAGTACAGCCATCATGACAGAAATGTAGATGTTGGAAAACTTTGTTCACTGATGACGTATGTTAGAAAGCAATTCTAAAGTAAACCTTGTATACCTCGGTTACCTCTAGAGATATTTACAATTGAGGGTACGGTACTTCGTACATCTACCAACAGTGCACTGTAGCCTTGGATGAATCTGTTCATTGTTGAGTTATTTTCTATAGCAATTCCAGTACGACAAAATACAGATCCATTATCCTTCGCAATATTAACAGTTGACAACACAGTTCCGAGTACAGCCATCACCACAGTAATGAATCTGTTGGACTACTTTGTTTACTGATGATGTATATTCTAAAGAAACTCTGGGATAATCGGTAGATAGTACGGTTATGGGTAGATATACCTACAATTGACAGGATGGTACTTAGTACATCCGCCGTCAGAGCACTGTATCCGTTGGATTACTCTGTTCGCTAATGTTGTATATTCTACAGCAGCTCTAGAATGTGAAATGCAGATCCATTATCTTTGGAGAGATTAACAATTGATACTGCATTATTGAGTACAGCCGTCATCACAGTAATGTAGACGCTGGAATACTTTGATCGCTGCTGATGTGTGTTAGAAAGCAATACTAGAGCAGTCTATGTATACCAATGTATATACCAATATATGATGTATTACCAATAATGTATAGCAATATATATGAATCGATGCAGGTGCAGTTCACAGTATGGTACATCGTGCATCTACCAACAGTTCATTGTAACCACGGACTAATCTGATCAATGATGGTTTAGGTTTAATGACAGCTCTAGAGTGACATGATACTCATCGATTATCCATCGGGATATTAAAAATTATCAACACATTACAGACAGCAGCCATCATCACAGTGATGTAGACGTTCGAAATCTCTGTACTCGCGAGATGCATATTCTAAAGTAATTGTAGTACAACTAATGTATAGTGCGATTATGGACAGTGACATACACAACTGACAGAATACTGATAATGTAGGTTCCAAAGTAATTCTAGAATAACCTGTGCATGGAGCGGCTATGGCTCGTCATATTTGCAATTGGCAGTACGTCAACTAGTACATCTACCGACATAAAACTATTGCCGTCGGATTGAAATATTCATTGACCATTTTGAATTTATAGTAGCTTCCCGAATCACAAAACACGGAATTAATGCCCCTACAGATATTAACAATTTGCAACACGGTACTGACCTGAGCCATCGTCACTGCACTGTAGCAGTTGGAATACATTGTCCACTGATGATGTAAATTCCAAAGCAATTGTGGAATAATCAGTGTATAATACGGTTATGGCTTGAGAGGATTATGCTTGAGATTTCGGTACTAAGTACATCCACCAGCAGTGCACTGTGGCTGTTGGATTAATTTGCTCGCAGATGATACGAGTCACACAGCAATGCTAGAATAATCAATGTATAGTACGGTTACGAATGGAGATATATACAGTCGGCCGAAAAATACATGGTACATCAACTGAGTACTGAGGCCGTTTGAATAATCACTTCAATGACGTTATTAATTCTATAGCAACAGCAGAATGGCAAAATACGATATCATTATCGCTGGAAATGTCTAGAACTGGCAATACAGTGCTACGTACAGCCATCATCATGGTGTAGGTGCCATTGGATTAACTCGTTCACTGATGATTTAAGTTCCACAGCAATTCCAGGACAATAAATGCATGGAACTGCTATGGCTAGAGATATTTGCAATTGACCTTACGGTGCTTAGTACATCCACTATGAGGTCACTGCAGCCGTTCGGTTTATCTATACACTGATGACTTAAACTTTATGGCAGATCTAGAATGATGAACAGTTACATCATATATCGATAGTGATATTGACAAGTGATAATACACTACTGAATATAGCTATCTAGACAATACTATAGCCACTGCACTAACCTGTTCGCTAACCATTTCATAACTTCACCAACTGTAGAATGATTGTGAAATGAAGAAGAATGGTCAGGTATTGCTGCAGAAGTTAGGTGATCTGTGTATTGTCTAATGAACAATTGTCCATATTTCCATCGAGAATTGATTTATTCATGGATAATTATAGAAATGCAATGCAAAATTCATGACCAGGTGGGTGGGTAATAAAATGGCTGTAGCACGGCGATAATGGCCACACTCTGTAATGTATCTTCAAATGATCGTAGCTCCAGGTATGCCTGATTGAACCTTCGATAGTTCTAGAACTGCTGTAGTGGTTAAAGCTTCAGTGAACGGATTAATTCTATGGCTACAGCATTACGTAGATGGCTACGCTCGGTACTGTATTACAAGTTGTCAATGTTTGTAGCTAAAATTGGACATTCTAGAATTGATTTAGACGTTAGATGATAAGTGAAAAGATTTATACAAGGGATATCGCAAAGCGTACACTCAATATTACATGTTCAACTGTCTATATCTGAAGCGTTAGTTGATCTATGTATTGGTCGTTCAAGATTAGCAATATAAAAGCGATGATCTGAGACTAAGTAAATACAATGGCTGTTGGACTCTGTTGATCGCTATTCCCAGAAGTTCATTTCCAACTGCTAATGTCTGTAGCAATAACAGATTAATACTTTTATGGTTCTAGAACTGCCATAGAATTAATGTCATCTGCGAACAAATTAATCTGACAGCTAGGCTGCTTTGTTGGTACATATGCTGATTACCGTACTGTCTATTGCAAGCATTTCTAGCCATAACTTATCCATACGTTGATAGTACTGAAGCTGCTGCGTAATATAAATCGTCAGTGAGCGAATAATTTCTAAGGCTACAGTAGTGTAACGATGGCTGTACTTAGTGCTCTTTTGTCAATTCTTAATAGCCCGGTAGATAGATGATCATAATCTTCTCATCCTGAAGTTGCTATAAAATGCAAATCACCGTTAAACAGACCAATACAACGGTCGCAGTAGAGAGATAACTGCTACACTGAGTACAGTTCTCTCAAATCTTATTGTCTCGAGCAGTAATTGATCTTCCTTTCGTAATTCTGGAAATGCAGCAGAATATATATCCTCAGCGAAAATATTCATCGAACGTCTGGAATTCTGCGTTGATGACTGCATTTTGTAATGTATTGACATCTGTCAATATTTCTAGGGGTAATTAATACATAAATTATTCATTCTACAATTTATGTAGAACCAAGGTGATCCGCCCATAGGTTAAACCAATGGATGTGGTACAGTTTAGATTTCAAGACACAATGCGGTACCTGCAACTGTCAATATCCTTAGCGACAGTTGATACTTCCAGTTATTATACTAGCATAGCGAAATAAGTTCGTTCAGAGAGGAATAGGTTGATGAATGGCCTCGGTGCTGCGTCGATAGCTGTAGGCAGTACTGTACTTTAAATTGTTAATGACTCCTGATACAAAATATTTATAACTTGATCAAGCTAGATTCGTCATAGAATGCAAATCATCAGTGAAATTTAGATCAACACTGAAGAAACTAATCCAACAGCAAAAATACCGTATTGATGGCTACATTCGGTACTTCTTTGTCGTTTTTCTACGATTCGAGCGATAATGGATTTGTCTCTTGTCACTCTAGAATTGCTATAGAATATAAATCATCAGTGGACTGATTAATCCAACGGCATCTGAGCCCTGCTGGTGAATGTACTAAGTACCGTACTATCACTTGTAAATATCTCTAGCCATAATTGAATTATTCGTCGATTATGGTGGTATTGCAGACGAATATATATCATCAGTGGACAAATAAATCAAACGACTACAGTGCTTTGATGATGGCTGTACTCCCTACTGTGTTGTTAAGTGTTAATATCCCGTGCCACGGAGTAACTGCCTTTAGCCTCTATAGATTTGCTATAGAAACTATATCGTCGTTTAAGCAGCTAGGCGCAACGGCTACAGTGCTCTGTCAATGGTTAGGCACAGCATACTCAGTTTACTCATCTACTGACATGTGTCAATGTCCCCATCAAAGGTTGCACTGTATAGTGGTGATTCTACAATTTCCAAAGAACATCGATGTTCGGCGAACAGATTAATTCAACGGCTATATTATGGTATACAAGGCTACACTCGGTACTGCATTGTCATTTGTCAATATCACTAACGATATATGGTCCATACGTCTTTCCTTCTCCATGTTTTGCCAATTGTGAACCGTGAGAGGGCAGATTAACCAAAGGAGTGCATTACTCTGACGATGGCTGTACTCCGTACTGTGTTGTGAACTGTTAATGTCTCGAGCGATGATCGATCTGCCTTTTGTAACTCCAAAATTGCAGTGGAGCTTATATCGTCAGTGTACAGTCTAACCCAGCGGCAACAGCGATCTGTTGTTGGATCTACTATGTTCCATACCGCCAAGTGTAAATATCTCTTCACATAACTGATCTACACATTGATTAATCTGGAATTGCCTCAGTATTTACATCATCGGTAGGCAAATGACCCAACGCCGAAAATAGTGTGGTGTTGGCTGAACTCAGTAGCGTGTTGTCAATTGCTGATATCTCGAGGGGTAATGGATCTGTCATTTGTCATTCTTGAATTGCCATAGAACTAATATCATCAGTTAACAGATCTATCCAACGGCAGCAGTGACCTGCTAATGCAAGTACTACGCGACATACAGTCAATTGTTGACATCTCTAGCCATAACTCTACCATAGAATGATAACTCTTGAATTGTTGTGGAATATAAAACGTCACAGAACAGATCAATCCAACGAATACAGTTCTCTGTTTTTGGATCTAATAAGGCCAGTACTGTCAATTGCAGCGCCTCTTGCCACAACCTTAATACTACTTTATTATTCTAGAGTTGCTGTGGAATTTAAATCGTCATTGAGAAAATTAATCCACCGGCGGCAGTACCGTGATGGTGGCTGTACTCAGTACTCTTACGCCAGCTATTAATCTCACGAGCGATAACGGATCTGCATTGTGCCATCACATAATTGCTATATAATTTGTACCGCCAGTGATCAGACTATCCAGCTGACTAGCGTGCAGGGTTGATGGTTATACTGAGTACCATACTGACCTATGTCTATATCGCCAGCGGCGATTGCACAGTCCATTCATTATTCTACAATTCCAGAGGAATTTGCACGATCACCGAACATATCAACCAAGTGGCTATAGTATTGCGAATATCGCTACACACAGTTGTGTATTGCCGTAGGTCAATGACACGGCCGATACTTGATAAACACAAGGATCGTTCCAGAATTGCTATAGAGTATGCATCATCAGCGATCATACTATTGAGGCGGCTAGAGTGCCCTATTGGTATATGTAGTAAACAGCGTACTCCTAATTATGCATGTCTTTAGACATAACCGGTCTGTACATTGATTATGCTAGAATTTCTGTGGAGTTAGATCACCAGTGCTCAAATTAATCCAACGGCTACAGTATGTCGATGATGGCAGTACTCGAATCTGTCTTTTAAACCTTTAATGTCACGAGTGATAGAGAGCATGCCCTTCCTCATTCCAGAATTTCTATAGAATTCAAGGCATCAGCGACCTGGTTCATGTAGCGGCCACAGTGTCCTGTTGACTAATATACTCGGTTATGTATTGACATATGGCCATCCCTGCAGCTATAATTGCTCTGTCCATAGATCATTCTGCAGCTGCTGATGGACATAGGCGACCAGCGGAGAGATTGATTCAATGGTTATTCTATCGTGTAGACGCCTACATTCAGTACTGTATGGTCAGTTGTCAATGTCACTAACCAGACACGATCTATCGGTTGATCAGTCTAGAATTGCTCTAGTACTTTAATCATCAGTGAGTAAATTAATGCAACGGCTGCAGTACCCTCATGATCGCTGTGCTCTCTACTCTTATGTCACTAGTTAAAATCTCGGGCGACAATGGATGTGCCTTTCGTCATTCTAGAAATGCTATAGAATTTGATCCATCAGTGGTCTGACTATTAAAACGGCTGCAGTGACCATATGATAGCTATACTCAGTGCTGTATTGACATGCATCTATATCCCAAGATTCAATTGCTCTATCCATTGCTCATTCTATTATTTCTGAATAACTTGGTTGATTGGCGAAGTGATTAATCCTATGCCTATAGTATTGTCTAGATGGCCACACTGAGTTATTTATTGCCATCTGTCAATATGGCTAGCGATATTTGATCTATGCATTGGTCACTCTTTAATTAGGACATAATGTGGACGATCGCAGAATAGGTGTATACGGTGCCTGTCGAAATCTGCTGATGGCACTACCCAGTACTGTGTTGTCAATTGTCACCATCACATGCCATGATTTATCTATCCAGTGATACTTCTAGAATTGCAGTATAACATAAATGATCAAAAGCTTAGATCGTAAAGTTGCTGTAGAAATGTGGTCATGGCAATATTCTGCCGTGTATGACAATATCTCTAGTGTTAGTTGATACGCCCATCGACCATGCCGATGCTGTTGTAGGACTTATATGATCACTGAATTGACTAATCCAATGGCTACAGTAGTGGGTAGATGGCTAAACCCAGTACTATATTGTCATTTGTCTAGGTCTCTAGCGATGCTTAATGCTTCCCATATATCTTCCTGGAGTTGCTGTAAAACGAATTTTATCAGCGAATAGATTAATACAATGGATTTAGGATTCTATAGGTTGCAGTTCTCAGTAATCTCGTTTCAATAGGTCTATCAAATGATCGTTCTAGAATTGCCGCATAACTGGGATGAACAGAGTATATGTTTATGCAATGTCTGTAGAAATGTATCGTGGGTGTATTTACTAGTGCATTGTCAACTGATAATATCGTCATGTGTAATTAACTCAACCTTTGGGCAATTTAGGGTTGCTATCGATTCAAGGTAGTCAGTGCATAGGTTAATCCAGCAGCTATAGTACCATGCTGACAGTTGCACTCAATACTCTGTTGTATATCCTCAATATCACTAGTATTTGTTGATCCTCCAATTGGACGTTCTAGAGTTCCTCTTGAACATTCATGATCAGTGAGTTGACTACGTCAATGGCTATAGTAACGCGCAGGTGGCAATACTCGCAGTCTGTGGTCAGTTGTCAATGTCTGTAGCGACAATTGCTATGTCCACAGATAATACTAGACTTGCTGATGAACGTAGATGAAAAGCTTATAGACTATGGCAATGGTAATGGTAGCTTGTACATAACTGCACTCTTTACCGCACTGTCATATATCGATGCCTCCAGCGACAATTCCTCTACCCACTGATCCCTCCAGAATTCCTGATGATCTCCGATTATAAGCGAACGGAATAATCCTATCGCTACACCATTCTGCAGACGGCTACAACCAGTCACGTTCTGTCTACTGTCTATATCTCTACCGATATCTGATCTATTTATTGATAATTCTGGAGTCGTAGTAGGGTCAAAATAATCAATGAACTGATTAATCCAACGGCTACAGTGATATGTTTGTGGATGTACCAAGCACTCTACCGCCAAATGTAAATATACCGATACGTAATCGTATTATAAACTAATCCTTCTAGAATTGCTGTAGAATTTACATCATCGATCAACAAACAAATACAACAGAAACGGTAATGTGACGACGAATATGCTCAGAACAGTGCTGTCAGTTGTTAATATCTCGACGGATAACTGTTAACGATTTCTCATCCTTGAATTGCTCTAGAATATAAATCATCAGTGAACAGAATAATCCAACATCAGCAGTAATCTGATCGTAGACGTTCTAAGTACCGTACTGCCAAATGTAAATATACCTATCCATAACCGTTCTATACATAGGATAGTCTAGAGTTGGTTTGCAACTTACGTCATCAATGAGCAAATTATTCCAAAGACAACGGTACAGTGACAACGGCTGCACTCAGTACTGTGTTGTTAATATCTAATGTATCGAGGGATGATGGATCTGTGCCTTGTCATTCTAGAAATTCTCTGGAATATATATCATTAGTGATCAAAGTAATCCAATGGTAGCAGTACAGTGATGATGGCTTTAGTCAGTATTGTGTTGTCCATCTTTAATATTTCGTGGGATAATGGATTTATATTAGTCACTCTATAATTGCTATACAATCAAAATGATCACTGAACAGATGAATCCAAGGGCTACAATGCACTGTTGGTGGATGTAATATGTAGCGTACTGCCAGTAGCAAATATCCCTGGATATAACCGTACTATACATTCACTACTCTGGAATTGCCTATGAATTCACGACGTCAGTGAACAAATGATCCATCGTCTATAGCACAGTGATTATGGCTGCTCCCATTACTGTGTTGTCAATTGTCTATAAATCGGGTGGTAATGGATCTGTCATTTTTCATTCTAGAACTGTTGCACAATGTATCTCATCAGAGAACCGATTAATCCAACGGTTACAGTGCTGTGTTGGTTGATGGCCTATGCACCGTACTGTGAATTGTAAATATCAGTAGCTATAACCGTCCTATATGTAGGGTATTATAGAATAGTTTTTGCAGGTTACGCCATCTGTGAGGAAAGTAATCCAAAGGCTGCGGTACTGTGATTATGGCTGCACTCAGTACTGTGTTGTGAACAGTTCATATACTGTACGATAATGGACCTGTTCTTTGAAATAATAGAAATTCTATAAAATTAAAGTCATCAGTGAGCAAAGTAATCCAACGGCATCAGTATAGTGAAGATGGCTCTACTCAGTGCTGTGTTGACAATTGAAAATATCTTGTGGGATAATGAGACTATTTTATTACTCTAGAATAGCATTACAAACAAAATGATCACCGCATAGCTTAATCTAACGGCTACAATGCTCTGTTTGTAATTGCTATAAGTAGCGTACGTTCAATAGTAAATATCACTAGACATGAACGCACTATTCACTGCTTATTCTAGAATTGCTATGGAACATACATAATCGGTGGACAAATGATCCAACGTATACAGTACACCGACGATGACTGTATTCCTTACTGTATTGTCAAATGTTAATACCTCGAGGGTTAATGGATCTATATTTTGCCATTTCAGGGTTGCGATAGCATATAAATCACCATTAAACCGATTAATACAACGGATACAATGCTGTGTTGGAGGATGGTCTAAGCACTCTGCTGTCAATTGCAAATATCACTAGCCATAACCGTTCTATACGTAGGTTATTCTCGAATTGCTTTGCAATCTACGTCATCACTGAGGAATGTAATCCAACGGCTACGGTACTGTGACGATAACAGCAGTCAGTACTGTGTTGTGAAGTGATCGTGTATCGGGGGAAAGAGGCTCTTTCCGTTTTCATGATAGAAATGCTATAGAATTCATATCATCAGTGAAGAAAGTAATCCAACGGGAGCAGTACAGTGATGACGGCTGTATTCACTACTGTGTTGTCAACTGTTAATATCTTGAGGCACAATGGATACGTATCAGCCATTCTAGAATTGCTATACGATATAAATTGTCACTGAACAGATTAATCCAACAGCTGCAATGGTCTTTTCGTGGATGAATTAGGCAGCGTACTGTCAATTGTAAATATCCCTAGTTATAATCCTACTATACCCTTACTATCCTAGTGTTGCCTTGTAATTTACATAATCAGTGGACAAACGTTCCATCGTCTGCAGCACTGTGACGATGACCGCCCTCAGTATCGTGTTATCAATTGTTAATATCTCGAGGGATAGTGGATACGTATTTTGTCATTCTAGAATTGTTATGCAATCAAAATGACGAGTTAACAGCCTAATCCATCGGTCACTATGCTAGGTTGGTTGATGTACTGACTAGCTTACTCTCGATAATAAATATTCCACGACATAATCGTACCATACGCATACTATTCCAGAATTGCTTTGGAATATGCATCATCAGTGGTCATATGAACCAGCGTCCACAGCACTGTGCTGACGACTGTAGCCCTTACTGGGTTGTAAATTATTAATTTCTCGAGGGATAATGAATCGGTATTTTGTCATTCTTGGTTTGCTATAGCATCTAAATCAGCATTGAAGTCACTATTACAACGCCTACAGTGCTCCATTGGTGGATGTACTATGTACCGTACTATCAATTTTAAATATCTCTAACAATAACCGTCCTATACATAGGTTATTCTAGAGTTGCTTTGCAATTCTTGTCATGCGTGAACAAAGAAGTACAACTGCTACGGTACTGCCATGATGGCTGCACTCAGTACTATGTTATCAAGTGTCACTGTATCGAGGGATAATGGATCTGAGGTTTATCATTCTAGAAGTTCAACAGAATATAAATCATCGGTGATCAAAGTAATGTAGCGGCAGCAGTACAGTGCTGTTGGCTGTATGCAGTATTGCGTTGTCAATTGTTAATATCTCAAGGGATAATGGACCCGTATTATGTAACTCTAGTATTGCTATGGCATTTAAATAACAATTGAACAGATAATTCCAACGGCACCAGCGCTTTCTTGGAAGATGCTCTATGCACCGCACTGTCAATTGTAAGTATCACTAGCTATAACCATTAACTCATAAGCTATCCTAGAAGTGCTCTAAAATTTACGTCATTAGTAAGCAGAGTAATGCAACAGCCACTGTACGGTATGATGGATGTATACAGTACTTTGTTGACAATCTTTAGTACATCGTTGGTCACTGGATCGGTACATTGCCATTCTATAATTGCTAGAGGATAATTATGACCACTAAGCATGTTAATGCAACGGAACCAAGCTCTATATTTGTATGTGCTAAGCACCGTAATGTCAATTGTAAATATCCCAAGCTATAACAGTACTATACACCTGTTATATCAGAAATGAGATGCAGTTTACATTATCAGAGAGCAAAGCAATCCAACTGCTACTCTGTTGAGATGATGGCTGTACTCAGTACTTTGTTGTCAATTGTTTACAACTCGAAGCATAATGGTGCTCTCTTTTTTCATTCTCGTGCTGCTGCAGAATATAAATCGTCATAGAATCTATTTATACAACGGTAACTGTGCTCTGTTGGAGGATGCATTATGCACTGCACTGTTAATTGTAAATATCACTAGCCATAACCATTTAATGCAAAGGTTTTTCTAGAATTGCTCTGTGGCTTACGTCGACAGTGAACCGAGTAATTCAACGGCTCCGGGACTGTGTTGAAGGCTGTTTTCAGTAATGCGTTATGAATTGTCGATTCATCGAGTTATAACCGATCTGTGATTTTTCATGCTAGATACTCTATATGATTTGAATCATCGGTGGACAAAGTAATCCAACGCCTGCAGTAGAGTGATGATGGCTATACTCAGTATTGCATTGTTAATTGTCAATACCTAGAGGAATAATTACCATGGAATCTAGATCATCACTGGAGTGACTAACCCAGCGTCTACTGTGCTCTGATGGTGGATGTACTAAGTTCCGTACTTACGATTATGAATATCTCTAGCCATAACTGCTCCATGCATATATTATTCTACTATGCGTACCTGAAAAGGGGTCATCCAGATCTATTCCGTGGCAAGAGTGTTATTCCGTTAGTACCGCGTAATATCCACCCTGCTGTCACACTCGCAATGCTACTATCTCCATGTTTGACAATGTGCAACGTTAACGTACGCGAAGGATATCCGACAAGGAAATGTTCCCTCCGAGTTAGCTTTCAACCAATTGGAAACACTGCTTCGCGTGGCAATAAACGAAGCGGCATCGATTGGATGGAAAGAGTTTTGTGAACACGTAGAAGCACTGGAACACGAATATGTGTCCAAATGTGTAAAAATATAATACGCTACACTAGACCTGGAACTTGAAATACAAAGCACTGAGTCGTATGGAGAATAAGATGAAAATAGCAGAAAGACTTATAAAGGAAAGTAGTACGGACGTAATAGTAGCTAACATTATCTATGAAGGTAGATTTAAAATTTAATATGTATTTTTTTATCCATAATTAATTACTTAATTGCTTCATACTAGATGACCGATCAAAAGAATCATGCGATACACGTAAATATAAAAATATGCCTACAGTGAATCACGTTTGATGCATAATGCAGTGAAAATTTAATCAACATGGTAATTTGTAATTAGTAATTGCAAATTATCATTTGTTCATCTGAAGAATCCAAAGTTAATATACTTTTCGTATGAGTCTGTGCTCTTGCAACTCGTTGCTTCTGTCTCACTTTGCGTAGTTGCTTCGTTCGATTTCCTTCATGTACGGTCTTCTATGACCGGGCAAATAGGAAGAGACCAGTTCTACCAATAATGGGAGCGTCTTACTTAACTTCTGCCATGATGTTATAATGGTTGGTCGTGTTGGTATTACGACCAACAGGTTCCTCAGGTGACTTCTTTCCTGCAAAGCAGAGTGGAATTTCTGTGGAATTGCAGTCATCAGTGAACATGTCAATCCAACGGCTACAGTAATGTGATGATGGCACTACTCGGTAAGGTTTTGTCAATTACTAGAGTCTCGAAAGTGAATTCATCTGGCCTTGTGATTCCTGAATTGCTATATAATGTAAATCACCAGTGAACAGAATAACCCAACGGATACGTTAATCTGAAAATGCCTGTTCTCATCACCGTATTGTCAATTGTAAATGACTCTAGCCAGGAACGTAATATCGATAGATCGTTCTAAAGCTGCTTCGGAATTAACATCATCAGTGGGCAAAGTTATGCAACGGCTGCAGTACTGTGGTGAGGTGTGTTCCCAGTATTGTGTTGTCAACTTTTAATGTCTCGAGGGATGATTTGTCTGCCTTGTTTCATTCTAGAATTGCTACATAATCTATATCATCCGTGACCAGGTTAAACCAACGGCTACAGTGCTGTTTTGATGACATCTCCCGGTACTGTATTAACATTGGTAAATATCTCCTGCGACAACTGCTCTATTCACTGAATCATGCGAAGTTGCTGAGGAACTTAGATGACCAACGAACAGATTAATTCAGTGGCCATAATGATGTGTAGATGGCTACAATCGGAAGTGTATTGTAATCTGTCAATACAACTACCGTTACTTGACTTACCAATTGGTCATCACGTAAGTGCTATGGGAGCTTAAATCGTCAATGTAAAGATTAATCTAGCTGCTGCAATGTTCTGTTGGTGGATGCAATAAGGAACGTTCTGTCAGTTGCGTATGCCTCTGGTCTCAACAGATCCTTGTATAGACAAATCTTGAATTACCGCGAAATTCATGTCGTCAATAAAGAAATTAACCCAACGTCCACTATACGGTCATGACGGCTGTACCCTCTACTCTTTTCTCAGATGCTAATATCTCGAGAGCTAGTGAATCTGTCATTCTAGATTTGCTATACAATCCAAATCGTCATTGAACAGGTTAATCCAAATGCAATTGTTCACTGTTGGTACACGTAGTAGCCTCCGTACAGAAAATTGTGAATTTCTCTAGCCGTAACTGATGCGTAAAATGGCTGTGCTTGAATTACTGTGGAGCTTACAACGTCAGGGAAGAATTTAGTCCAACGACTAAGGTACTCTGTTTTGTTCGCTGTAATGAGTACTGTGTTGTGAATTGCTACCGTCTCGAGAGTTAACGGATATGTCTTTTGGCATTCTACATTTGCTACAGAATTTAAATCATCAGTGATCATACTCTTCAGATGGCTACAATACTCTTTTGATGGCCATACACTGTACCGTATTAGCGTACGTAAATGTCTCCGGAAACAATCGCCCTGTACATTCACCATTCTACAAATGCGGAAGAGCTTGGGTGGTCAGCGAACATATTATTGCACTGACAATGATTTTGTGTAGATCACTATACTCAGTACTGTATTGACATTCGTCAACATCAATACTAATGCATGAGCTGTAAGTTGATATTTCTAGAATTGCTATAGAGTCTCAATCATCAGTGAACAGATTAGTACAACGGCAGTAGTGCTCTGTTTGTGGGTTTAATAAGTTCCGTACTGACAGTTGTACATGTCTCTAGACGTAACTAATCTATACAATGATTATGCATGAATTGTTTTGGAATTTGAGTCATCTGTGGAAAGTTAATCCAGCTTCTCGAGTACCGTGTGATTTTGGCTGTACTCAGTACTGCCTTATTGTTTGTTTGTATCTCGCGCTGCAATGGATCTGTCTTCTGTCACTTTAAGGTTGCTGTAGAAGGTACATCACCCTTGTAAATATTTACTCATTGTCTAGAGTGATCTGCCTTTGGATGTACTACCTATTCTACTGCCAATTGTAAATACCTCTTGCTATAATCGATCGATATATTGACAACTATAGAGTTGCAGTGGAATTTATATTTCCCGTGAACAAATTTATACAGCAGCTTTAGCAGAGTGGCGATGGATATCCTCAATGCTGTTATGACATATGCCAATGACTCCAGCGGCAACTGATGCAGCCATTGATAATTCTACAAATGCTGAAGAGCATAGATGATCGGCGATAGGAATATTCCATTGACAATTGTACTTGGATACACTCAGTACTGTTCTTCCATGGTTAAATACCTCTACAGATGTTTGATCTACCAATTTCTCTTCCTAGTACTGCTACAGAGCGTTACAAATCAGTGAAATGATTAATCGAACTTTTACAGTGACGTGTTGCTGGATGTACCCTGCTCCATGCAGGCAACTGTGAATATCTCTAGCCGTAACTAATCTACACAATGATTATTCTACAAAGGCTGCGGAACATAAGTCATCAGTGAACAAGTCATTCCAACGGCTACAGTATAGCTATGGTTGCTGTACTGACCACAGCCTTGTCAGTTGCAAATATCTGGAGCGATATTGGATTTGTCTTTTGTAAATCTTGAACTCCTATATGAATTTGATCATCTGTGAACAGAGTAAACATTCGTCTTCCATACTCCGTTGATAGCTACATTCAGTACCGCATTGGCAAATATCAATGTTGCATGCGATAATTGCTTTATCCATTATTAATTCTTCAACTGCGGGACAAATTTGATGGTCAGTGAAGAGATGAATTGAACGGCTAGCGTTTCGTTTTGGTGACTAGACCCCGAATAGTATTGACTGATTCAATATCTATACCGATATTTGTTTAAACATTGATCACACTACAAATGCTTCGCAGTTTAAGCCATCAATGTACGGATCAATCAAGCGACAAAAATGCTCTGTGGGTGGCAGCACCAGATACCGTTCTATGAATTGTTAATATCTCCACATGTATATGATTTATACATAGATTATTACAGAAATGCTGTAGAATACCAATCGCCCGTGGACATACTGATCTAAGGGATTCATTCCTCTGCTGGTGGGTGACTGAACACCGTACCCAGAATAGCAAATATCTCGAGCCATTACTTATCTATATGATCATTATTCTTCAATTGCTGTGTAATTGAAGTCACCAGTGAATAAACTAGTACAACTTCATTTGTACTGCCATGATGCCTCCACTCAGTACTGTGTTGTCAACTGTTGAAATCTCGATCGATAGCGGATCTGACCTTTGCCATTCCAGAAATGCTATAGAACCCAAATCATTATTGAACAGGTTAATCCAACGGCAACATTGCTGTGTTGGTAGATGTAATAGGTACGGTACTGTTAATAGCAAAATATCTCTGACCATAACCGTACCATAAGTTGGATATTCTGGAACTGCTTTGGAATATACGTGATGGTTGCAGAAAGTAATCCAACGGCTACAGTACCTATATAATGGCTGTACTCAGTACTGTGTTGTCAATTGCTAATGTGTCGCGAGATGATGAAACCATCCATTATCTCTCTAGAATTGCAACAGAATTTATGTCATCACAGAGCAGATTGATCCAACGGCCACAGTGCTATGTTGGTGGGTGCACCATGTATGACATTGTCCGTTGTAAATATCTCTAGCCATATATGTGCGATACATTGATTATTGTAGAATTGCTGCGGAAATTGGACACTCAGTGAATAAATTACTGCAGCAGCTTATATAATGTGAGAATGCCTGTACTCCGTAATGTTCTGTTAACTGCTAATGTCTCGAACGGTAATGGATCTGTCCTTTGTACGCCAAGATTGGCAACAGAATTTGTATCATAAGTGAACTTATTAATGCAACGGCTTCAGTACCGTGACGATGGCTATAGTCAGTACTACTGTGTCGATTGTTTATGTCTCGAGCTATAAGTGATCAGGCTTTTGACATGCTAGAAGTTCTGTAGAGCTTAAATGACCAGTGAACAGAATAACCCAATGATTATGGTTATCTGATAATGGATGTACTGACCTCTGTACAGACAACTGTAAATTTCTGTAGCCATAACTCATCAATACAATTTTCATTCTAGCTTCACTGCGGTACTTAGCCCATCAGTGAAGAAGTTAATCCAACGACTACATTACTGTGTTATCTTGGCTGCACTCAGTACTGTGTTGTTAATTGTTAAAGTCTGAAGCTTTAATGGATATGTCTTTTGTCGTTCTCGAAATCCTACAGAGTTTAAATCAGCATTGGACACATTAACCAAGCGGCTACAGTGTATTTTTTTGTTGGATGTGCTAGGTACCTCTGCGTCAATTGTGAATATCTCGTGCCAAAACAGCACAATAAATTGATTATTCTAGAATCGCTGTGGAATTTAAATCATCATTGAACAAATTAATCAAATGTCTACACTACTGCGATGTTGGCTGTGCTCAGTACTGTTTTGCAGTTGCTAGTATTTCTGTCTGATAATGTATCTGTCGTCTGTCAGTATAGAATTGCTATAGAATTTAAATCGTCATTGAACAAATTATTCCAACGCAGACAGCACTGTGTTTGTGGATGTACTGAGAACCGTAATGTCAATTATAGGTTTCTCGCATAATAACTGATTTATGCATTGGGCATTCTAGACTTGCTTTGGCATTTACACCTCGAATGAAGAGATTAATCCAGCGACTGCAGTGTTCTGTTGATGGATATTCTCGGAAATGTGTTGTCATATTCACCTTCTCCTGCGACGCTTGCTGTATTCATTGATCATTGAATTATTCCAGAAGATCGTAGATGACCAGCGAATAGATTATTTCCAGTGGCCATGATGTTGTGTAGATTTCCGTACTCAGTACTGTTTTGTCAATCGCTAACTCGTCGGGGGAAATTTATCAGTCCCTTGACATACTAAAATTGCTATAGGACCTATATCATCAGTGATCAGATTAATACAGCGGCTACAGAACTGTGATAGAACGCAATTCTTTGTGATCAGTTGTTATCGTGGCGTGCGACGATGGATCTGTCCCTTGTCATTCTAGGTTGGCTAAGGAATTTAAATCTTCAGCCAATAGAGTTATCCACCGGCTGTATCATTGGGTTGACGGCTACACTCTGTATCCTATTGCAACGTACAAGTGTATATAACGATACTTTTTCAAGCCATTGGTCACTCCGGAGTTGCTCTGGAAACTAGATAGTCAGTGATTATATAAATGCAATGGACATAGGACTGTGTAGACCACTACACCAAGTACCGCATTATCACTTGTCGATATCTGAAGCGATTATTCGTCTATCCATTAATCACACTGGAATTGCTATAAAATTGTAACCATCAGTGAATATGTTAATCCAACGCCTGTAATACTGTGTCGATGCCTGTACACAGTACCGTATTGTAACGTATTATTAACTCCAGCCATAATTCATTCATTTACCTATCGTTCCTTTTTGCTGTGTAGTGCACCTAATCAGAGGACAGATTTTCCCAGTGGTTATCGAAAAGTACAGATGGCTATGCTTACTAATGTATTGTAAATTGTTAATATCATGAGCGATAATTCTCATGCCTTTTGTCATTCTGGAATTGCAATAGAATATAAATCATCGTTGAACATATTATTCCAATGGCTACATTTCTGCCCCCATGGCAATACTCAACACCCTGTTGTCGAATGAAAATATCTATGACGATAATTGATTTATTCATTACAATTCTCGAATCTCTGTAGAAATTAGGTGATCTGTGAATAGAATTATCCAATGGACATTGCACGATGTAGACGACTATACTCATTACTGCGTATATCATCATCAGTTTTGTATATATGAAGCGATAATTGATGTACGGATTGATCATTAGAGAATTACTATGCAGTCTCAATCATCAGCGAGTGGATTTATCCGCTGGCTATATTACAATGTAGATGGCTACACACGGTACTGTGATGCCTTTTATCAATGTCTCCAGCGACAATTTACTTATCTAGTGATTATTCTCGAATTGCTTTAGATCTATAGACGATCAGCATAAGTATTTCACCTATGGCTGTAGTAAAGCGTTGAATGCTATTTGAAGTTGGTAAAATCGCTAGAGATAATACATCTGTCCATTCATCACTACAGATTTGCCTTCGAATTTGTATGATCGTCGAGAAGATTAATTGAATGGCTGCGATACTGTAATTGTGTCTATAAGCGGCAGTGTACGGCAAATCGTTACGATTTCTAGTGATAATTGATCTATCCATAGATCATTCTTTAATTGCTACGCAATTTACGATATCAGCGAGTACCTTACGGCATTTTATACCATTGGCTACAAGACTATGCTGTTGGCTGTACTGAATACTGTATTTTCTACTGTTAGCATCTGAAAAGATATCATATGTATCCATTGATCGTACCGTAATTGCTGTGTAGAAATAGGATGATCACTAAAGAGGATGACCAAATGGCTATAGTTATGTGTTCATGGCAGTACTCAGTACTTTGTACCAAATTGTTAGTATTTCAAGCGACAATTCATCTGTCCTTTTCCCTATCTTGAATTCCTATTGAAACCACATGATCAGTGAATAGCTTTATGCAATGTATATACTAATGTGTACATGGCTATATCGGTAGTGCATTGTTGATTGTCACTCTCTCTAGACACAAATGCTCCACCCATTTACCATCATAGGATTGCTACGGCATTAAAATGATCCCTGAACTGATTCATGCAATGGCTAACAAGTGACAGATCTACAATCGCTAGGTACACACTCCTTTGGTAACACAGTACTGAGGACTGCCAGCATCATGGTACTCTAGCGGTTGGGCTAATTTATGCTCTGATGTCCTAAACTCCACAGTTTTATAGAATAATCAGTGTAGAGATCAGTTATGGCTAGGGACAATTAAAATTGCCAGTGTGGTGTGTAGTACAGCCACCAACAGGTTACAGTAGCCGTTAGAAAAGTATCTGAAATGTTGATTTAAATCCTACAGCAATTCTGGAATGACAAAATGCAGATCCAATGACGCTCGAGATATTAACAATTGAGAACTAACTACTGAGTGCAGCCATCACCACAGTACTGTAGCTGTTGGATTAATTCATACACTGATGGTACAGGTTCCACAACAATTCTAGCATAATCGTTCTGTTGATCAGTTATTACTGGGTATACTAAAGGCTGTCGGTACGGAACATAATAAATCCACCGACAGAGTACTGCCGCCGTTCGATGAATCTCGAGTCTGATGATTGAGACTCTATAGCAATTCTAGAGGAATCAACATACTGGTCATACGTCGGTGGTGACATTGACAAATGGCAACAAAGTACTGAGTGTAGTGATCTACACAATTCCATTGCCAGTGAATTAATATGCTTGCTGATAATCCAAGTTCTCCAGCAATTGCAGAATGACGTATGTACATAGCAGCTGTTGCTGGAGATATTGACATATGCCAATACAGGAGAGTGAATGGTCATCAACAGAGCACTGTAGCCGTTTGGTTACTCTGTTCACTGATGATTGTATTTCTATAGCAACTAAGGGATGACGAAAGATATGTCCACTATCGCTCGAGGTACTTACAATTGCAAACTCTGTAGTGAGAAGAGCAATCATCACGGTACTGTAACCGTTGGAATAATCTATACAGTGATGACCTAGGATCTATAGCAATCCTGGAATGCCAGAAGATTCATCGACTAACCCTCAAGAAATTAACAACTCACAACGCAGTACTCTGTACAACGATTAACAGAGTGTCGAGACCGTTGGATTTCTTTGCTCAGTGGTGACCTAAATTCCACAGCAATTCCAGAATATCCAATGTATAGAGCGGTTATTGCCTGAGGTATGTGCAGCTGACAGGGCGGTGCTTGGTACATTACCTAGCAGAGCACAGTATCAGCTGGATTAATCTGTTCCGTGATGATTTAGATTCTATAGCTACTCTTGAATGACAAAGGACAGATAAATTATCCCTCGAGATACTAACAACTGACAACACAGTACTGTTTCCAGCCATCATGAAAGTATTGTAGCCGTTGGGTTACATTGCTCACTGACGCACTACGTTCCACAGCAACTCCATAGTGAAAAAAGATATTTCCACTTACCCTCGTGGCTCTAACAATTGACAACACATCACTGAGTACAGGCATCGTCACAGTACTGTATCCGTTGGAATACATTCTTCACTGATGATGCATATACCAAGGCAACTCTATAATAGTCAGCGTATATTACGGTTATGGTTAGAGATATCTCCAACTGACAATACCGTGCTTATTACATCCGCCTGCAGAGCACTGTATCCGTTGGATTAATGGGTCCAATGATGATTCTGTTTCTATAGACATTCTATAATGACAGAATAGGTATCCATTACCGCTCGAGATATTAGCCACTTACAACACAGTGCAGAGTAAAGCCATCACCACAGTACCGCACACGTTGTATTAACATCCTCATCGATGACATAAACCCCATAGAAATTCTAGTATCATCAGTGTATGGTACGTTTATGGCTAGGGATGTTCCCATTTGACAGTACGACACATAGTACATTCACCAATATAGTCCGGTGTTCCTTGGATTTGTCTGTTCAATAACGATTAAGTTTCTATAGCAATCCTAGGTTGACAAAAGACACAACCATTATCCCTTGAGTCATTAACAATTGAACACACGGTAATGAGTACAGCAATCATTACGGAGCTATAGACGTAGGACTGCTTCGTTCACAGTCGACGCATACTACAAAGGAATTCTGGAATATCCTGTGTATAGTACTGTTGTGGCAAGAGATATTTACACATCACTGTGCGATACCCAGTGTATCCACCAGTGGAGCACTATCGCTGTTGGATTAATTTTTACATTGATCACTTACGTTCTATACCAATTATAGGATGACAAAGCACAGATCCGTTATCCCACGAGACATTAACAAATGACAATACAGTACTGAGTACAGCCATCCTCACAGTGCTGCAGCTGTTCGACTACTTTGCTCACGGATCATGTAAATTACATAGCATTTCTAGAATAAACTATGTATAGTGCTGTCAACGCTAGGGATATTTAGAGTTGACAGTACGGTGCTTAGTACAACGCCACAAGGAGAGATGCCTTTGAATTGACCTTTTGAATGATGATTTAGACGCCTTACTATCTCCAGAATTACAACATTCATATGCATTATATCTCTTATTATTAACAATTGACATCACAGTACCGAGTACAATCATCCGCGCAGTATTGCAGTAGTATAACTACTTTGTTCGCTGATAATGCATATTCCAAAGCATTTCTGAAATCATCAATTTGTAGTACTATTATGGCTATGGTTATTTACATTTGATATAACGGAATTTAGTAGATCCAGCAATAGAGTTCTATCGCCGTTGGATTAATCACTTCGTTGATCATTTAGACCCTGTAATAGCCATAGTATGACAAAATACGTAACCATTTTCGCCCGAAATATTAACAATTTACAACACAAAGCAGGGTACAGCCATAGTCACTGTGCTGCTGCCGTTGGATTACTATGATCACTGATGACGCAAATTGAAAAGCAATTCTGGAATCATCACCGTAATGTATGGTTGTGGCTAGGGCTATGTACCACTGACACTTCAGCGCATAGAACCTCTACCAACAGTGCACAGTAGTCGATGGATTAATCTGTTCAATGACGATTTATATCCTATAACACTTCGAGAATGACAAAATAGAAATCCTCCGTCCCCCGAGATGATAACATTTGACAACACATTATTGAGTACGTCCATCATCACTGTGATGTTGCTGTTGACTGCTTTGTGCACTGACGACGTTAATTCCAAGGTAACAATAGAAAATCCCGCGCATAGTACGGTTATGGCTAGTTATATTCACAAATGTCAGTACCGTATCTAGTACATCTACTAACAGATCAGGGTTACCGCCAGAATAATCTGTTCACTGGTGACGTCTATCCTGCTGCAATTCTAGAATGGGAAATGAATATCCATTATCCCTCGAGCTGTAAGCAGTTGCCAACACAGTACTGAGTTCTGCCACCATCACAGTGCTATAGACGTTGAATCGTTTCTATATATATATATATATTTGACAGAACGGTACATAGGAGATCCGCCAATATAGCACTTATGCCGCTGGATTAATCTACTCTTTGATCATTTATATTATATAACGGATTTGGTCATTATGATTGAATAGCAATTTCAGAATGACATAGTACAGACACATTATCCCTAGAGATATTAAAAATTGACAACGCGCTAATGAGTACAGGCATCACCACTGCACTGTTGCCGTTGGACTGCTTTGCTCACTGATTATTTGAATTCTGTAGAGATTCTAGAAAAATAAATCTCAGATCCATTATCCCTCGGCACATAGACAATCGATAACGCAGATCTTACTGCAGCCATCATCACTGAACCTTAGCCGATGTTTTACTCTGCTCACTGCTAACGATTCCTCCAAAGCAATTCTGAAATAACCGGGCCATAGTACGCCCATTGCTGGTGATACCTGCAATCCAGGGCGCAGTAAGTAGAGCATCCACCCTGTTGCCGTTGTATTAAGCTGTTCAGTGTTGAGTTTGATTTTTAATAATTACAGAATGACAAGGTACAGACTCATTATACATCGAGAGGTTAACGATTGACAACAGAACACCGAGTACAGCAATCATCACTGTACTTCTGCCGTTGGATTAATTTGTACACTGATGACCTTAATTCTATAACATTTCTAGTATGACATAGGAAAGTTCCATTTTCCGTCGGTATATGAACAGTTAAAGACACAGTACTGAGTACAGTCGCCATCACTGTACCGTAGACGTTTGATTACACTGCTCACTGATGACGTAATTCGCAAGACAATTCTGGAATAGATGATGTATAGAAAGAATATGGCTAGACAACGTACATGTACATTATCCTCCGAGATATTAGCAATTGACATCTCTGTACTGATTACAGCCATCATCACCGTACAGTAGCCGTTGGATTCATTACGTTATCAATGATATATGTTCCACGGCAAATCCAGATTAATCATAGCATAGTACGGTTGTGTCTAGTGGTACCTGCAATTGGCAGTGCGGTGCTCAGTACCTGAACTAGCATAGAACTGTAGCCGTTTGATTAATCCGTTCAATGACGATTTAAATTCTATGACACCTCTAGAATTGCGTAATGCACATCCACCGTGCATCGAGATATTAATATTCGACAACAGAGTACTGATTACATGAATCACCACAGTATAGTAGCCGTTGAATTACATTGTTCACTGCTGATGCACGTTCGAATGCAATTCCAGAATAATAAATGCATAGTTCGGTTATGGCTAGAGATATTTACAATTGAAGGCAGAGTACCCCAGTACATCCACCAGCAGAGTGCTGCAGCCGCTGTATTTATCTGTTCATCGATGATTTATAATTTATAGCAATTCCTGAATGGCAAAGGGCAGATGCTTTATCGCTTTAGATATTAACAATGGACTACACAGTACTGAATACAGCCATCATCAGAGAACCATAGCAGTTGGATTTCTCTGCTCACCGATGACGCCAATTGCAGAGCAATTCTAGAATAACCGATGTATAGAACGGTTATTGCTAGAGACACTTATATCCGACGGTACGGTACACAGTACGTCTACAAACAGAGCACTGTTGACGTCGGATTCTTCTGTTCACTGATAATTTATATTCAGCAGCAATTCAGGAATGAGAAATGCAGATCCATTGTCCCTCGAGATATTAACTATTGACAACACAGTTCTGAGTACATCCATGGTTACTCAACAGTATCCGTTGGACAAATTTGTTGATCGATGATGTAAATTCCCCAGCAATTCTAGAATGATTAGTGAATAGTACGATCGTGGTTCGGTGTATTTACAATTGGCAGTGCGGTGCATGGTACATCTACAAAGAGATCACTGTAGCCGTTCGATTAATCTATTCATTCATCGCTTGGACGCTACTACTACTCTAGAATGATAAATGGATTGATTAAATTATCGGTAGAGATGTTGACAGTAGACAGATCATTTCTGATTTTAGCCGTCTACACAATACTATAGCGATTGGATTAATCTGTTGGCTGATCGACTGTGTTCTTCAGCGATTGTGGTGTGATCAATGGATGGAGCCATTGTCGCCGGAGACATTGACACATGAAAGTGCGGTACAGAGTGCAGTTATGTACACACTGCCATTACGATTGCCATAAGCTATTGTCTTTGCATCTACGTCCTTCAACAAGTGTAGCATTATCTGTATATATAGCAATTGTCGCTATAGGCATTGACAACTGACCGCAGACTGCGAGTATATACATCGGCACATTACCATAGCCATTGCGGTTGTCCACTCACTGATCATATATGTCCAAGAGGAATACTAGAACGGTCAGTTAGTGGATCACAGTATTGAGCGCAACTGCCATCACGGTACTATTGCCGTTGGATTAACTTATGCACTGGTAATTTACAATCCATAGAAGCTCTAGATATTTCGTAGGTTAAGTTAATTACGGCTGGCAATACTATCAATTGACAATGCGCTACAGAGTACACCCATGAACACATTTCTACAGACATTACATTAACATATACTCTGTTCATCCCGGTTATATTGCGATTCTAGAATGATCGTTGTATAAATCAATTATCGCTACAGCCACTGCCAATTGAAATGACAGTACTGAGTATAGCAACATAAACAGTCCTACACCCACTGGGTCAATCTATTCACTGTTTACCTACGTTTGACAGCAATTCTAGGAAGATCTATGGGACACGTTAAGCATTGCTAGAGATATTGACAAATTGCAATAAAGTACTGGATTTAGCCACCTGCACATTGCTGCAGCCATTGGGTTAGTCCATTCAGTGACCACATAAGTTGCACAAAAATACTAGAATGGTCAATGGGCGTATCAATTATCACTAGTGGTAATGACAGTAGCCAATACACTGCTGAAAACAGCCCTGGTTACGTTCCTACAGCAATTGCATGAAATAATCCTTTGATCATTTATATTACACTGTTATTCTGGATGTATCATTGGATAGATAAGTCATCGCATGTGACAGCAGCAATTGGCAACACAGTACCGAGTAAAGCCATCAACACATTTTGGCAACCATCTTATGTATCTGTCCTTTGATCGGCCATTATTTACCTTAATTCAAGAATGATCAATGCATAAATGATGCATCGGTAGCAATATTGACAGATGACAATAAGGTACACAGTGTGGCCATTTACATAATACTGCAGCCATTGGATTAATCACATCGTTAATCAACCAAGTTGTTCAGCAATAGTACAAAGAGCAATGGATGGAGCAATTGAAACTAGAGGTACAGACGTATGTCAATACAGCACTGAGCATAGACATTAATTGTCCACAGCAGCAGTCTGACTAGTTAGATCACTGGGGGATAAAATTCTACAGCAATTCTAGAAGGACAAAGGACACATACATTATCGCCCGAGATATTAACAAGTCACATAGCAGTACGGAGCACATCAATCATGACGGTACTGCAACCGCTGCGTTAACTCGTTCACTAACGATTTAAGTAATGTAGCATTTCTAGACTTATCAACAGGTGGATTATATCTCGGTAGAGACATTGACAGCTGTCCGTGCAGTACTGAATGTATGCATCTACACAATACAATAGCCATTGATTTATTCTGTACACTGATCAATTATGTCCATCAACAATTGCAGAATTTTCTATGGACAGAGCAGTTGTACCTGCAGAAAGAACTATATGTCAATACAGAACTGATTATAACCGTCGACAGGACACTGTGGCCGTTTCATCAATCAGCTCACGCATGCCATGAATTCCACAGTGATTCTAGAATGCAAAAGAAATAACCACTACCGATGTAGATATTAGAAGCTTAAGAAAACAGTTCCGAGTACAGCCATCATCGACGCACTGAAGCCATTGGATTAACTTGACCACTGGTGATTTAATTCCACAGTAATTCTAGCATAATCCGTATACAGATCAGTTATGGCTAGAAGCGTTTACAATTAGCTGTACGCTGCTTACTACCTCCACCAATAGGGCAATGTAGCCGTACGAATAATCTGATCAATGACGATGTCAACTGCATAGCAAATCTGGAACGATCCATGGGTATATCAAATATAGGTACTGCCATTGACCAATGAAAATACGGTACTGTGTGTAGCGATATTCGCAATACTATAGCCAGTTGATTAATATGTCCGGTGATTGTACAATTTCTACTGCAACGGTAGAATGATGAATGGACGGAGCAATTGTCGCTGGCGACATAGACATATGTCAATACAGTACTCACTATTATCACCAACATAGCACGGCAGCCGGGTGAATAATCTGATCACTGATGATTCAAATTATATATTGATAAAGTAATAACATAATGCAGATCCATTATCCCTCGAGATAATGATAACATGCGTAAAAGTACTGAATACAGCCATCATCACAGTACTGCCGCGGATGAATTAATTTCTTCTCTGACGATTTAAGTTCCATTCCAATTATGGAAAAATGAATGTATAGCATGGTTGCGGCTAGGGACATTTACAATTGACAGTACTGTCCTTAGTACATCCAGCATCAGAGCACAGTGGTCGTTGTAATCATCTATTCAGTGACGTTTTGTATTCAACAGCAATTCTATAATAAACATTGTGTAGTTCAGTTATGGCTAGAGACGCTAACAATTGACTGTATGGCACTTAGTACGTGCATTAACAGGTTACTGCTGCCGTTGGATAAGTCTGTTAACTGATGATCTAAATTCAATAGCAATTCCAGAATGACATGAGGCAGATCCATTATTGCTCGAGTCATAGACACTGTCGACAAAGTAGCAATGAATATAGCCATCATTACAGTACTGTCGCCGTTGAATTAGTTCCTTCACTGAAGATTTAGACTTCACTGATGGATTGTATACCATGACAATTCTAGATTGATCAAGGTATAAATCTGTTGTATCAGAAGGCATTAACATCTGATGGTACAGTACTCACTAGAGCTACCGACGCAGTGCCAAAGCCATTGCATCAACCTATTCCTATCTGGTCTAACTTACATTGCTATACTAGCATGATCACTGGGAAGTTGGATTGCCGCCAAGGACATTGGCAATTAAAGATACTGCATTGAGGCTTGAAATCCAAAACGTGCCACGTGCATTTGTTTAATAAATTCGCAGATCATGAAAGTTCTACATAAATTCATGTACGCCAATTTATGCATTAATTACCCCTAGAGGTATTGACAGACGTCAATGTAGTACAAAGTGCAGCATTCAACACCGTGCTCTAGCAGTTGGATGAATATTTTCACAGAAGATATATATCCTGCTTCATTTCTAGGATGACGAACGGAAGGTCAAATGTCACTCGAAGCAATAAGCACTTAGAGTAAGGTACAGAGTACAGCAATTAACTCTCAACTGCAGCCGCTGTATTGATCGGTTCAACGATGATTTAAATTCCATAGTAACTCCAGTATGAGAAGAGAATCATCAATTATCGATGGAGATACTAAAAATTGACGAAAGAGTACTGAGTACAGCCATCGTCACACTTCTGCAGCCGTTGGAATTATTTGCTCACTGATGATTTATATTACGCAGCAGGTCCAGAATGATCAATGCATAGATCTGTTATGGCTAGAGATATTTGCAATAGACAGTACGGTAATTAGTATGTACAGCAACAGAGCAGTCTGGCTATCGGAATAATCTGTTCCCCGATGATATTAATTCTATGGCAGTTCTAGAATGATAAAAGCATGACACAGTTACAGCTAGAGATATTACGATTGGCAATGGACTTCTAAGTATAGCAATTAATAACATCCAACTTGTATTAACTTATTCTCTGGTCATCGCTGTTATATTGCTAATCTTGAACGATCAATGGATAGATCAATTATCGCTTTCGATATGGTCAATTGAATATTAAATATTGGGTTCGGCCGTCTGCGCAATGCGATATCCAATTGATTAACCTTTTCGCTAATCATGTATGTTCTACAGCAATCCTAGAATGTGCCATTGGTAGATCAAGTTTGGATACAAATATTGACAACTTATAATACAGTAACGAGCGCAGCCATATATATGGTGTTGTAGCCATAGAATTAATATTTTCACTGAAGTCTTAACCACCACAGCCGTTCTTGAATGATCAAAGGTTCAATCAGGTATACCTGGGGATACGATCACTTGAAGCTGCACGACGGAGTATGGCAATTAACACCGTGCTACAGCAATTGTATTAACCAATCCCCTCATCCTTTATTTTATATCGCAATTCTATAATTATCAATGTATAGATCAATTTTCTATAGAGATATTGGCAATTGAAGATACAGTACAGAGCTTGCCAATCTACAGATTACTATTGCTCATTGAATAGGCAATTCATTGATCACCTAACTTCTCCAGCTATACCTGATAATTCTATATCATTCTACAATCATTCTACAGTCGCTGAGAAAGTAAAATGATCAGCGAAAGGATTAATGCAATGGCTAAGGTATTGTACAGACAGATAAGATCAGTACTGTGTTACCATTCGTCAATACCGCTACAGGTATATGAGGCATCCGTTTATCATTCTAGAATTGCTATAGAGTTTAAGTCATCAGTGTATAGATAAACCCAACGACTACAGTGACCTCATGGCGTACGTACTAAGTACCGTAATGCCAACTGCAAATACCTCTAACCGTCACAGTTACATTCATTGATAATTCTGGAATTGCTGTGGAACTTGAATCGTAAGTGAACAAGTTTATCCAACGACAGCTGTACATTGACGTTGGCAGTATGTAGTACAGTGTTGCCAGATCATAACTTTCCGGGCGAAAATATTTCGGACTACTGTCATTCTGTAATTGCTATGGATTTAAAAACGATACTGAAGGAATTAATCAAACGGCTACAGCGCTCTGTTGGTGCAAGTACCAAGTACAGTTCTACCGATTGTGAAAAACTCTATTCGTAACCGTACTACACATTGATTATTCTAGCATTTCTGCGTAGCACACATCATCAGCGAACAAATTAACCCAACATCTAGGGTACCGTGTTGGTGGATGTATTAAGCACCGTAATGTCAATTGCAAATGTCCCTAGACATAACAGTACTATACGCTCATTATACTAGAATTGCAGCGGAATCTATATCACCGATGAGGAAGCTAATCCAACGTGTACGGTAATGCGATGATGGCTGCTCTCTGTACTGTGTTGTCAATTGTTAATACCACGAGGGTAGTAGATCTGTATCTTATCATTCCAGAATATATATAAAACCTAAATCATCATTGTAGTGATTAATCCAACGGCTACAATGTTATATCGGTTGCTATAATATGTACCGCACTGTCAATTGGAGATACCTTGAGACAGAACCGTAATAAATATCGATTATTCCAGGATTGCCATCGAATTTTCATCATGAGTGAACAATGTATTCGAACGGCCACAGAAATGTGGTGATTGCTGTACTCAGTACTGTGTTGTCAGTTGTTAATATTTCAAGTGACTATGGACCTGTCTCTTGTCATTTTAGAATTACTATAATATATAAATCATTACTGGACTGATTAATTCAGCGTCTGCAGTGCTCTGCTGGTAGATATAGGAGGCACCGTACTTTTAATTGAAAATATCTCAAGCTCTAACCGTACTAAACATTGATTATTCTATAATTTCCTTGAAAACTACATTATCAGTGATCAGAGTTATTCAACAGCGACAACACTTTGATGGTGGATGTACTGGGCACTGTGATGTCAATTGTTATGGTCGCGAAAGATAATGGGTATTTACTTTGTAATTCCACATATGCTACAGAATCTAATTCATCATTGAACAGATTTATGAAACGGCATATGTCCTCTCTTGGTAGATGTATGGGGTACAGTGCTGTCAATTGTAAATACCTGCCGACATAGCCGTAGCATGCATAGATTGTCCTGGAATTGCATTTTATGTGACGTTATCAGTGAACAGTGTTACTCAACCGTTAAAATACTATGATGATGGCTGTATTCAGCACTGTGTTTTCAAATGTTAGTACCTCCAGGGTTAATAGATCTGCATCTCCCGCTCTAGAATTGCTGTATAATATACATCATCAGTGGAGAGATTAGTCCAACGGCAATAGTGCTGAGTTGGTAGACGTACTAAGTACCGTACTGTCAAATGTATGCTGCTCAAGCCATAACCACACAAAGATGGATTTATCCATAATTACTTTGATGTTTACATTGTTAGCAAATAAAGTTCTCCAACGGTTGCATTACGGTAAGGATACCTGTTTCCAGTAATTTGTTGATGTTAGTTGATATTTTGAGGGACAATGGATCTATCTTTTGTCATCCTAGGAATGCTACGAAATCTAAATCATAAATGAATATATTAATACGGTCGGTGCAGTGCTTTTCTGGTGGATGTACTAAGTACCGTGCCCTCAGTAGGAAATATCTCTCGCCATAACCGTACTATACATTCTTTATTACGGCATTGCTTTTCAATTTACGTCGTCAGTATACAAAGTAGCCAAGCGGCCACAATACTTCCGTTATGATTGTACTCAGTACTGTGTTGCCGGATGTCAATATCTCTTGAGACTGTGGTTCTGTATTTTGTCATTCTAGAGCAGCTATAAAATTCAAATCATCATCGAACTGATTAATCCAACAGCTACAGTGCAATATTGGTCTATGCAATGAGTACCGTGATTTCAATGGGAAATATCTTTTGCCACAGGCGTGCCATACAATTATTATTCCAGAATAGCTTCGCAATTTACATCAAAACTTAGAAAAGTAGTCCAATGTCTACATTACAGTAATGATGGCTGTACTCAGTACTTCGACGGCAATTGTTAACGCCTGAATGGTTAATGAACCTGTACCATGTTATTCTAGAATTCCTATAAAATCCAATTCATCATTGAACAGCGTAATCCAGCGACTACTGTGCTATATTGGTGGATATAATGAGTACCGTATTGACAACTGGAAATATCTCTAGCCATAACCGCGCTATACATTGGTTATTCCTGAATTTCATTGCATTTTACAGCTTCAGTGAACAAAGGAGGACAGCGGCTGCTGTACCCTGATGGCAGCTGTGCTCAGTATTGTGTTGTCCGTTGTTAATACCTCGATGGCTAGTGTTCCAGAATTAAGCCAATCTACAATTGTTATAGAATTCAAAATAATCATTGAGCAGATAAATCCAAGGGCTACAGTGGCATATTGGGGTATGCAATAAGTAACGTACTGTCATTTGGAGATTTCTCATGCCAAGTTTGTAATATAAATTGATTATCTTAGAATTGCTTCGAACTTACATTGTCTGTGAACAAAGTTCTCAAACGTCAACAATACCGTGAAGAAGGCGTTACGAAGTATTGTGTTGTCAATTGCTAATATTTCGTGGGATAAAGGATACGTCTTTTGCAATTCTAGAATTGCTATGGAATCGAAACCTTAATTGAACATGTTAACACTGCGGCTGCAGAGCTCCACTGGTAGATGTAATAAGTACCGTGCAGTCACTTGGAAATATCTCTAACCACCACCGCAATATACACTGATTGTTCCAGAATTGCTACGGAAATTATATCATCTGCGGGCAAAGCAATTCCATGGCTACCTTACTGTGATGACAGCTGTACTCAGTACTTTGTTGTCATTTGTCAATACCTCGAGGTATGATGGATCCGCATTTCTAGATTTAGGTTTGCCGTGTTTCATACATAATCAGTTGCCAGATTAATACAATGGCAACAGTGATGCGTTGGATATTGAACTACATGCCGTAACGTCAACAGTAAATATCACTAGCCATAATCGCGCTATACTTATGTTAATCTAGAATCACTTTTAATTTCACGTTATCAGTGTACAAAGTAGCCCAACGGCTACATTACATTGATGGTGGCTGTACTCAGTGCTGTGTTGATAATTACTAATATCTCGAAGGTCAGTGTTTCTGTAATTAGCCATTCTAGAGTTGTTAAATACTTTACATCATCATTGTTCATATTAATCCATCTGTTAAAGTGCAATAATGGTGGAAGTAATTGGTTCCATACTATCAAATGGAAATATCTCTAGACATACCATTAATATACATAGATCATTCTGGAAATGCTAGGGTCCCTTCATCGTGAGAGATCAAGGTTACTCAACGGCTAAAATTCTGTGATGATGGCTGCACACGGTAGCGTGTTGTCATTTGTTAGCATCTCGAGTGGTAATGGGTCAGCATTTCTCGTTGTAGTAACTGTGTGGTGCATTGATCATCAGTGAACAGATTAATACAACAGCAACAGTGAGCTGCTTCAAGGAGTACGAAGTGGCGTAATGTGAGCTGCAAATGTTACTGGCCATAACCGTACTAAACTTAGGTTATTCTAGAGTCACTTTCTAATTAACATCATCAATGAACATACCAGCTCAACTGCCACATTACGGTGATGGTGGCTGTACTCAGCACTGTGTTGTCAATTGTTAGAATCTCGAGGGACAGTGGATAGGTCTTTTGTCATTCTAGAATTGCTATAGAATATAAATCATCATTGAACATAATAATAGAGCGGCTGTGGCGCTCTGCTGCTAGATTTCCGAAGTTCCGCTATGACAATTTTAAATATCTCAAGCCATGACCGTATTGTGCATATTTTATTCCAAAATTGCATTGTAGCTAACATCATCTGTGAACAAAACTGTCCAACAGCTACATTACTGTCGTGATGGCTGTACCCATTACTGTGTTCTCAATTGTTATTTACTCCTCGGAAAATGGACCTGCATTTATCTCTAGAGAAATGCTGTAGCGTATGCAACTCCTGTGAACAATTTAATAGAACGGCAACTGTGCTCTGTTGGCAGACGTACTAATTACCGTACAGCCGACTGAAATATCACTGGCTACAACCGCACTATTCGTACGTTACTCTAGAATTACGTTCGCATTTGCAACGCCAGTAACTATGTAGTCCAACCGCGACAATGCTCTGAAGATGGTTGCACTCAGGACTGTGATGTAAATTGCTAGTAGCTTCAGGGTCAGTAGATCTGTATTTTGACATTCTGGTACTGTTATAGCATTTAAATCATCATTGAACAGAGTAGTGCAACGGCTACCGTGATATATTGGTGGATATAAGTAGTAACCTACTGTCAATCGGAAATATCTCAATACATAAGCATAAAATGCAATGAGTATTCCATGATTGCTTTGAATCTTCATCATCAGTTAACAAAGTTACACAACGGCTACAATAGTGTGGTGACGGATGTACTAAGTACTATGTTGATATTTGTTAATGTCACGGCGGGTAATGGATCGGTATTTCTCATTATATTATTGCTCAGGAGAATGCACCACAAGTGAGCATATTTATCCAACGGAAACATTGATCTGTTGGATGATGTCGAGGATGCCGTACTGTCAGTTGTAAATTACTCCAGCCGCAACCTCGCTATTCATAGGTTATTCTAGGACCAGCTTCGAACTTATATCATCAGTGAACAAAGTATTCCAATGTCTACAATACTTTCATGGTGGCTGTGCCCAGTACTTTGTTGTCAATTGTTAATACCTCGAGATTCAGAGGATCTGTATTTCCCCAAGCTAGAATTGTTGTAGTATTTAATCATCGGTGAAGGGATTAATTTAGCGGTTACAGTGCTATATTGTTGGATGTAATACGTGCTGTATCATCAATTGGAAATAATCCAAGACATAACACTAACATACATTGATCAATCCAGTACTTCCTTGGAATTTACATCGTCAGGATGCTTGGGAATCCGACGGCTACACCACTGTGATGACGGTAGCTCTCAGTACCGTGTTTTAAGTTACTAATACCTCGAGGGTCTGGGGATCTGTATTATGTAATCCTAGAATTGTAATAGGACTTAAATGATCACTGAACAGTGCACTGAAGCGGCTACCGTGATAAATTGAAGTGTGTAACCGGTACCCTACTGTCAATTGGAATTATCTCAATGCATTACTCTAATGTACAGTAACTGTTCCCTAATTGCTCTGGAAGTTTCATCATCTGCAGACAAAGTAATATTAAGGCTACCATACAGTGATGACGGATGTATTCAATGTTGTGCTGTCATTTCTGATATCTGATGGGACAATGGACCTGCATTTTCCTTTCTAGAGTTGCTGTGGAATATACATCGTCAGTGACCAGATTAACACAGCGGCAGGTGCCATCTGCTACTAGACGTACTTAATGCCGTACTCTTAATTGTAAATGCCCCTAGCCATAACCCCACTATACGTAAGTTATTCCATAATCACTTTTGAATTTACGTTCCCAGTGAACAAAGCAGTTCTACAGCTACAATGCTATGATGATGCCTGCACCCAGTACTGAGTTGTCAATTGTTAATTTCTCGTGGGAAGTTGGACCTTCATACATCATACTTCAGTTACTGTAGAATATACAACTTCAGCGATCAATTTAATCGGACGGCAACAGTGCTCTGTTTGGTAGATGTACTATTTGCCGTACTGTCAATTGTAAATGTCACTAGCCACTGCTGCACTAATCATAAGTTATTCTACGCTTACCATCTAAATTACAACGTCAGTGAAGAATGTAGTACAATGTCTACATTACTGTGACGATGGCTGTATTCAGCACTGTGTTTTCAATTGCTATTGCATCGAGGGATAATGGACCACCATTTGCCCTTCTCCAGTTGCTTTAGAATGCACATCATCGCTGAACTGATAAATTCAGAGGCAGTATGTCTCCGTTGGTGGTTGTACTAAGCTCAGTATTGCCAAATGTAAAGCTCGCCAGCCACAACCGTTCCATACATACGATATTCCTGAATTAGTTAGAATTCCCATCATCAGTGAAAAAAGTAGTCCATCGTCTACATTACTGCAATTACGGCTGTCCTCGATACTGTAGTTTCAACTGATAATGTTTCGAGGGACAGTGGAACTGTACTTTGCATTCTAAAAATTTAATAGAATTTAAATCATCATGGAACACAATAATCCAACGGCTGCTGCGCTATATTGCTGGATGTAATAAATACCGCACCGGCGATTGGAAATATCTCAAGACATAAACCTACTATACAATAATAATTCCAGTATTGCTGGGGAATTTGCGTTATCAGTGGTCAGAGTAATACTGCGAATACAATAATGTGACGATGGATGTACTCAGTACTGTGTTGTCATTTGTTAATATCTGGAGGAATAGTGGATCTCCATTTCTCGCCATGGAATTACTGCGAAATATACGTCGTCAATGAACAGACTAATCCAACGGCTACAGTGATTTCTTGGAAGACATACTAAATGCCGTGCTGTCAGGTGTACATATTCGTAGTCATAACCGCACTATGGACAGCTTATTCTTGGATTACTTAGGAATTCCTATCATCAGTGATCTAAGTTGACCATCGGCTACATCTATGTGATGGTGGCTGTACGTAGTACAATGTTGTCAATTGTTAATTCCTTGAGGGTCGGTGAACTTGCGTATTGCAATCATAGAATTGACTTAGATTTGAGATCATCACTTAGCTGGTTAATCCAACGTCTAGAGTGCCATACTGGTGGATGCAATATGTACCATACTATCAATAGGAAATATCTCAAGACGTACCCGTACTATACATTGATTATTCAAGAATTTCTTTCGAATTAATATCATCAGTGGGCCAAGTAATTCAACGTCTAAGTTACTGTGATATTGGCTGTTCTCAGTACTTTCTTATGATTTATTAATGTCAGGACGAATAATGTATATCCATTTCTCGTCCTATAACTGCTGTGGAATATACATTATCATCGAACAGATTAATCCAACGGCTACAGTGATATGTTGGAAGACGTACTAAATGGCGTGCTGCCAAATGTAAATATCACTAGCTATAAACGCACTGTACATAGGCGATTCTGAAATTTCCTCGAACTTAAGTCTTCAGTCAACAAACTAGATCAACGCCTATATAACATTGATGGTGGCTGTCCTCAGCACCGTGTGGTCATCTGGTAATATCTCGAGAATCAGATGATCTGTATTTTGTCATACTAAAATTGCTAGAGAACGTAGTCATCACTGAACAAGCTTATCTAACGGATCCAGTGCTACATTTGTGGACGTAATTGGTAATTCCAGAAATTGCTTGGAATTTACGTCATTAGTGATCAAATTACTCAAATGGTTACACTACTGTCATGATGGCTGTACCCAGTACTATCTTGTCAATTGTTAATACCTCGAGGGGTAATGGATTGCCCTTCTGACATACTAGATTAGCTGTAAATTCTAGATCGTGATTGAACACATTAATATAGCGGTTGTACCGCTATGTTAGTGGATGTACGAAATACCATACTGTCAATTGTAATTATAACTAGCAATAGCAGTAGTATACATTGATTTCTCCAGAATTGTATTGGAACTGACGTTATCAGTGAAATAAATTGTTCGAACGATACAATACTGTGATGATGGCTGTATTCAGTAGTCTGTTACCAATTGCTAATATCCAGAGGCATAATGGATCTGCGAACATCATTCTAGAATTAATGCAGAATATAGATCATCAGTAAACAGATTAATCGAACGGGAACAGTGCTCTGTTGGTAGAAGTACTATACGTCTTTCCGTCAGTTGTAAATATCACTAGCCATAACCGTAATATGCATTTGTTGTTCAAGAATTGCATTGCAATTTACATGATGATTGAACAAAATATTCCAACGCCACAGTACAGTGATGATATCCGTACAAAGATATGTGTTTTCAATTGATGATGCCTCGGCGGATAAATGAACCGCCTTTTGTCATTCTGCGACTGTTGTATAGCCTTAATCATCGATGTACAGATTAATACAGCGGCTGCAGTGCTCTGCTAGCCAATCTCCTATGTACTGTACTATCAATTTGAAATACCTCTAGCCATAACCGTAGTATGCATTGATTATTCCATATTTGCTGTGGAATTTGCATCATCAGTGAACAAAGTGTTTCAACGGCTACAGAACTGTGATGGTGACATTTCTCAGTATTGCGTTGTCAACTGTTAACATCTCGAGGGATAATGGATATGCCTTTTGTCATTATTGGGTCTTCCTGTAATCCAAACCATCTTTGAAAGTATTATTGCAGCGGCTGCAGTGCACTGCTGGTGGGTGTACGAGGTACCGAACTGTCATTTTTAAATACCTCTAGACATAACCGAAGTACACATTGATTACTCTAGAGTTATTTTACAGCTGACTATATCAGTGAATAATGTTATCCAACCGTTCCAATACAGAGATGACAGCTGCACACAGTACTTCGTCGTCACTTGCAAAAATCTCGAGAGACAGGGTGCCTGTATTCAGCCGTTCCGGAGTTGCTCTAGAATTGAATTCATCACTGAGCAGATTAGTCCAACGGATACGGCGCTATATTGTTGGGTGCAATATGTACCGTACAGAAAACGTTAAATATCCCCAGACATGACCGGAATAAACATTGGTCATTTCATAATTGCTCGAGAACGTACATCATTAGAGAACAAGGCTACCCAACGTCCTCATTACTGTGATGGTGGCTGTACAGTGTACAGTGTTGTTAATTTTTAATATCTCGTGGGGTAGTGGACCTGTACTTCTTCGTTCCTGAATTGTTATGGAACTTAAATCATAATTGAACAGACTAATCCAAACGTTACTGTGATATGTTGGTGGACGTAGTATGCACCGTACTGTCAATTTTAGGTATTTCAAGAAAAAACAGTTATATACATAGTTTGTTCCAGAATTGATTTGTAATTCACATCACCTGTGAACATGGTATTCCAACGGCTCCACTACTGTCATGATGGCCGTACTCAGTACAGTTGTGCCAGTTATTAATGACTCGAGGAATAATGTATATGCCATTTGGCATTGTAGAGTAGCTATAAAATCAAAATCATCACTGTACAGTTTAATACAACTGCTGCTGTGCTCTGTTGGGAGACGTCCTAAATGCCGTACCGTCCATTGCCAATATCACTAGTCAACGCCGCACTATACCATGTTTATTCTAGAATTACTTTCTAATTTACATCATCAGAGAGCAAAGCAGTCAAACTGTTACTTTACTGTGATGATGGCCGTACACATTACTGTGTTGTAAATTGTAAATATCTCAAGGGTTATTTAATCTCCCTTTGTCATTTTGGAAAAGCTATAAAACCTATATCATCATTTAACAAATTAATACAGCGGCTGCAGAGCTCTGCAGGAGGATGTACGGAGTTCGGTACTGTCGATTGCAGATATCACTAGCCATAACGCACAGACGCAAATTATTCTAGAATTACTACGGAATCTATATTATCAGTGTAATATGTTGTTCTTCCGATAATATATACTGACGATAGCTGTACTAAGTACTGTGATGTCAATTGCTAATGTCTACAGGTGTAATGGATCCGCACTTCTAGTTTAAAATTGATGTCGAATATACTACTGTGACCAACCTTATCCAAAGGCAACAGTGCTCTGTTGGTTTATGTACTAGGTACCGAACCGTGAATTCTAAACATCACTAGCCATAACCGTAGTATAAGTATCATATTCCAGCATTACTTAGTAATTTACATCATCACTGGACAAGGTATTCCAACGTCTACATTACTGTGATGATTACTGTAGTCAGTAGTGAGATGTTAATTGTTAACATGGCGGGGACAGTGCATCAGTATTATGCCATTCCAGAATTGTTATAAAACATAATTCACAATTGTACAGGTTAGTTCAACCGATACTGTGATATGTTGATGGACGCAATATGCACCATAATTGAAGAGAATACACCTACGACTACTCTGCCATATTGGTGGATGTAATAAGTGCCTTACTGTAAATTGGAGATGGCTCAAGCCATCAACGTAAATTACTATGGTCATTCCGGAATTGCTTTGGTCCCGTCACCATCAGTAACTAAATGTTTTCGACGGCTACAGTACTGCGATGATTGCTGCACGCTGCACAGCGTTGACATTTGTTAGAATCTCGTGGGATAATGCACCTGCATTTCTCGTTCTAAGATGGCTGTGGAATATATGTGGTAACTGAACACATTGATCCAACTGCAACTGTGATTTGTTGGAAGATGCACTGAATGCCGCACTGCCAATTGAAGATGTTACTAGCCTTAGCCGCACACTATATAGTTTATTCCAGGATCACTTTCTAATTTACATCGTTAGTGAACAATGTAGTCCAACATCTACACTACACTGATGGTTGCTGCGCTCAGTACTGGGTTGTCGACTGTTAACGTTTCAAGGGACAGTGGATCCGCCTTTTGCCTTTCTAGAATTGCTATAGGATCGCATTCATCACTGATGATATTAATACAGCGGCTGCAGTGCTCTGCTGGTGGATGTACTAAGTACAGTGGTGTCAGTTGTAAATATCCCTAGCCATAACCGGAATATACAACGATTGTCCCAAACTTACTTTCGAAGTCACGTCATCAGTGGACAAAGGTATTCAACAGCTACAGTCCTGTAGTGATGGCTGTACGCAGTACTGTGCCGTATGGTGTTCAAGTTCCTAGTGATATTGTATCTGCATTTCCCGCTCTAGAATTGATGTGGAATATACGTCATCAGCGTTTAGATTAATACAACGACAAAAGTGATCTGTTGGTAGATATCCTAAATGACGTAATGTCATCTGCAAATGTCACTAGCCATGACCGCACTATACACATATTATTCTAGAATCTCTTTCGAATTTACGTCATCAGTGAATAAAGTAGTCCAACGGCTACACTATTGCAATGGCGGCTGTACTCGGTACTGTGTTTTAAATTGCTAATATCTCGAAGGTCAATGGATCTGTATTTTGTCACTCCAGAAATTCAATGGAATTTAAGTCACAATTGAACACAATAATCCAGCTGATACTGTGCTCTACTTGTGGATGTAGTGTGTACCGTAATGTGAAGTGGAAGTATATCAAGCAGTAACCGTCCTATACACAGATAATTCCAGAATTGCATTTGAATTTACATCATCAAAGTGCAAAGTCGTCCGACGACTACAATACAGTGATGATGGACGTACTCAACACTGCGTTGTCATTTGTTAATAACTCGATGGTATCGGTATTCCTAGGTCTAGAACTGCTGTGGCGTATACATCATCATTGACCAGATTAATACAGCGGCAACAGTGATATGTCGGAAGATGTTATAAAAGCCGTACTGTCAATTGTAAACTTCACTTGACATATCCGCACTATACATAGGTTCTGTTGGAATAACGTTCTAATTTGCGTTATCAGCGAACAAAGTGATTCATCTTCTACATTACTGTGGTGGTGGGTGTACTCTATACTGTGGTGTCAATTGTTAATATCCCGAGGGACAGTGGAACGGTATTGTGTCATTCTAGAAAGGTCGTGGAATTTAAATCATCATTGAACACAATAAACCAACGGTTGCAATGATATATTCGTGGATGTTATCTGTACCGTACTGTCAATGGGAAGTATCTCAAGCCATATCCGTAATATACAACAATTGCTCCATAATTGCCTACGAATTTTCTTCATCAGTGGACAAATGCTTTCAACGTCAAAAATACAGAGATAATGGCTGTTCTCAATACTGTGTGGTCGGTTGTTAATGTCTCTAGTAGCAATGGACCTGCATTTCCCGCTCTAGAATTGTTGTGAAGTATAAATTGCCAACGACCAGGTTAATACATCGGCAACAGCGTTCTGTTGGAAGAAGTAATAGATGCCGTACTGACAATTGTAAATATGACTAGCCATAATCGCATTATACACAGGTTATTCAACGATCGCGTTCGAATTCACATTATCAGTGACAAAGTAGATCAACTGCTACATTACAGTGTTATTGGCTGTATTCATTACTGCGTTGTAAATTGCAAACATCTCGGGGGTTCGTGGATCACTATTTTGTCATTCCAGAATTGTTGTAGACTTTAAATCAACATTGAAAAAAGTAATCCATCGGATACTGTCCTCTATCGGTTAATGTGATACATGCCGTGCATTCAATTGGCAATATCTCAAGCTATAACCATGCTATACGTTGATTACTCTGGAATTACTTCGGAATTTACACCATCAATCTACAAAGGAGTCCAACGGGTAAATTACTGTGAAGATGACTGTAATCAGTATTGTGTCGTCAACTATTAACACCTCGTTGGATAATCGACCTTCGTTATTCATTCTTGAATTGCAGTGGTGTGTAGATAATCTGCGAACGGAATAATCCAACGGCTGTATCGCCCTGTTGGGATCTGTAGCAAGAACCGTATTGTCCATTGTTAATGTCATTAGCCGTAGCCTCGCTATACATATGTTATTCTGGATACACCATTGAATACTCGTCATCAATAATCAAAGTGGTCCAGCGACTACAATAATGCGATTATGGCTGTACTCAGTACTGTGTTGTCATGTGTAAATGTCTCGGGGTATAATGGATCTGCATTTCTCGTTCTAGAATGCTGTGGAACATAAAATATCAGCGAGCTGATTTATTCAACTGCAACAGTGATCTGCTGGAGTATGTACTGAGTGCCCTACTGTCAGTTGTAAATATACAAGACACACGCCCACTCTACATAGCTTATACTAGTGCCACCTTTGAAACTAGAACATCAGTGAATAAAGCATTCCGACGGCTATATTGCTCTGACTGTGACTGCGTTCAGTACTGTGTTGTCATCAGCTAATATCTCGGAGGTCGGAATACGCGTATTTTGTCATTCTAGAATTGTCATGGAACTTAAATCATCATTGAACAATTTCATCCAACGGGTGCAGCGCCATATCGGGAGATGTGATATGTAACGTACAGTCAATTGAAAATGTCTCAAGCCATAACCGCGATATACATTGATTATTCCAGTATTGCTATGAAGTTTACATAATCATTGGAGAAAGAAGTCCATCGGCTCTACCTTTTAGGATAGTAGGTCTACCTTTTTCATTCCAGGATTGCTGCAGAGTATGATTATCAGTGAAGAGCCTAATTGAACGGCAAACGCGCTATGCGTGTGGTTGCAGTATGTACGGTGCTGTTAATTCTAATTATCCCCAGCTACAGTCGCACTACACACTGATCACACTAGAATTGCTGTGGAATATGCATCATCGGCAAAGAACTGGTTCAGCGTGTACAGCACAGTGGTGATGGCTGTACACAGTACTGTGTCGTCAATTGCTTATATCTTGGGGTTATTTAACCAGTCTCCTCTCATTATGGAAATGTTGCAGAAAATGATTCATCAGGGAACAGATTATTCTAACTGCGACGGTGCTCTGTTGGTGGTGGGAGTACGTGCTGTCATGTCAGTTTTAAATGTCAATAGCCGTAACCGCAATAAGTATAGGTTATTCTATAATCACTTTCGGATTTGCATCGGTGGTGCACAAAGTAGTCAAACGTCTTCGTTGCTGTGATGATGGCTGTACTCAGCACTGTGTTGCTAATTGTTAATTTACCGAGGGATAATGGAACATCATTATTCTCTAAATAATTGTTTTATAATGTACATATTTAGCGAACAATTTCATCAAGCGGCAACTGCGCTCTGTTCGTGGGTATTCGAATCACCGTACTGCGATTTGTAAATATCACTATCCATAAGCGCATTGTACATACGTTTTTATGGGATCGCATTGGAATTTGAATCGTCAAGGAGTAAGGCAGAGAAATGGCTACATTACCGTAATGATGGCAGTACTCATTACTGTCTTTTCAATGATTAATATATCTAGGGATAATAGATCTGTCCTTTGTCATTCTGGAATGGCCATAAGAACGATATCATGATTGAACATATTAATGAAGCGGCTGCAGTACTTTGCTGGCGGATGTACGGAGTACGGTACTGACAATTGTATACATCTCTATCCATAGCAGATGCATATGTTGATTATTCTAGAATTGCTGTGGCATCTGATTTATCTGCGAACATGTTAGTCCAACCGGTACAGGGCACTGTTATGGGATTTCCTTAGTACTGCGTTGTCAATTGTTAATGTCCAGAGATATACAATTTAAATCCTCAGTGAGTAAATTAATAACACGGCTACAGAAATTTAGTTACGGCTGTAGTCAGTATAGCCTTTTCAATTGCTAACGTCTCGCACAATAATGTATCCGTCATTTGGCATTCCAGGATTTCTATAGAATTTAAATCATCTGTGAACAGGTAAATCCTACGGAAAAAATTCTCTGTTAGTAGATGTTCCAAGAACATTTCTGATGCTTTTAAGTATCTGTAGACATAACGGTACCATGCATTGATTATTCTATAATGACTGTTGAAGATTAATCACAAATGATATGTTTTTCCAACGGCTACAGCCTGTGGACGATGGCTGTACTTAGTATGGTGGCGTCGATAGTTAATATCTCGAGCGAAAGTGAGTCTGTCATTTGTCCTTCTAGAATTGCTATAGTATATCAACCATCAGCGAACAGATTAGTCCAACGGCTGGAGTGTTCCGTTGGTGGAGGCTCTAAGTACCTTACTGCCAATTGAAAATGTCTCCAGTCATGGCTTATAGATACAATGGTTATTCTAAAATTGCTGTGGAGTTTAAAATATCAGTGAACGAATTATTCCAACGTCTACAGAAATTTGACGTTGGCTCTATCCAGGACTGTGTTGCAAGTCGTTAATACCTCGAGCGATGGGTGATCCGTTTGTTGTGGTCCTTGAATTGAGATGGAACTTAAATCATCAGTGAACAGATTAATACAGCGTCTACAGTGCTCCGTTGGAGGATGTTCTAAGGGCCGCACTGTCAATTGTAAATATCTCAACCCACAATTGTTCTAAAATTGTTTACTCCAGAAGTGCTGTAGAATATACATCATCAGTTAGCAAATTTTTCCAACTGCTACAGTAGCGTGTTGATGGTTCTACTTAGTAGTGTGATGTTAGTTGCTAATGCTTTGGAAGGTGATGGATCCGTCTTTTGTTATTCTAGAACGGCTATAGAATTTAAATCAACACTGAGCAAACTAATACAACGGTTATTGTGCTCTGTGGGTGGATGTGCTAAGGACCGTCCTGTCAAATATAAATATCCCTAGCCATAACTGGTGTATACGTTGGTTATTCTAGATCTACTGTGGAATATAGACCACCAGTGAAAATGTTAGTCCAACTTTTACGATATTGCGTTCATGGCTGTACTTAGTACTGCTTTGTCAATCATGAATATCTCGAACGATAACCAATCAGTACATGGTCAAACTAGATTTGCTGTAGAATTAGTGTCATGAGTGAACAGATTAATCCCCCGATTACAGGGTTCAGTTCGTGTGTGTACTATGTTTCGCACTGTCAATTGTAGAAATCACTTGCCACAACTGATGTATGCACGGATTATTCTAGAATTGCTGTAGAATTTATGTCACCAGGGAGCAAATTAGATCAAGCAAGGCGGGAATTTGATGAAGGCTCAAATCAGTGTTCAGTTGTCAGTTGTTAATGTCTCAAGCGATAACGGATCGGCTTTCGTCATTCAAGTTGAAGTAATTTGTTCTGCGATGATCTAAACTCTACAGTAATCACTCGACAGCCAATACATAGAACAGTTTTGGCTAGATATATTGGCAGCTGGCGGTACGATACTTAGTTCGTCCATGAACAGATCCCTGTAAGCGATGGATTAATCTGTGCACTGCGGATTTATGCTCTTTCGCAATGCTAGGATCATCACAGGATAGATCAAATATGGGTTGTGACATTGAAAAATGAATACACAATTGTGATTGCAACCATCTCTACAATGATATGGCCGTTGAAATAATCTGCTTGCTGATAGTGTAAATCCTTCAGCAGTTGTGGTATGATGAATGGATACAGCAATTGTCGGTGGAGCTACTGATATATGTCAATCCTGTACTGGGCATAACTATCATAAGGGCACAGTATCAGTTTTATGGATCTGGTCACCTATGGCTTAAATTCTATTGCAACCCTGGAATGTCAAAAGACTGATCCATTATCTCCCGAGCTGTCAGCAATTGACAATAGAGTACTGAGTACAGCCCGCCTCACCGAACTGTAGCAGTTGGATGGCTTTGCTCACCGGCGATTATATACCGCAGCAAATCCAGGATTATCAATGTATATATCTGATATGACTAGCGAAATTTACAATTGCCAGGACGGTACATAGAACATCCACCACCGAGCACTGTAGCAGCTGGATTAGTGTGTTCACTGATGACTTCATTTCCGCAGCAATTCTAGAATCATGAAGGAATAGACCGGTCATGGCGAGAGATACTTGCAATTGATAGTACTATACATAGTACATAAACAAGCAAAGCACGTTTGCCGTGGGATTAGACTGCTCACTGATGATTTCAATTGCACCGAAGTTCTATCGACGCAGATGGCTGGCACGTTATCGTTCGAGACGTTAATATTCGACATAACAATTCTGAGTGCAGCCATCATCACAGTACTGATGCCGTTGGATTAATTTGTTCACTGATGTTTCCAATACCGCTGAAATTCTAAAATTATCAAAGTATGGGGCAGTTATGGCTAGATATATTTACAGTTGCGTGTACGTTAGTCAATAAATCCACCAATAAGGCACAATAGCCGTTGAATTAATCTGATGACACATGATTTCCGTTCCGCAGCAATTCTAAAATAACAAAAAGCAGATCTCTTATCGCTGGAGATAATAACTGTTGACAAAACTGTACTGAGTTCAGCCATCATCACAGTGCCATAGCCGTTGGATTAATTTGTTCAATGATGATTTGAATTCCACTGCAACTCTAGAATAATCAATGAGTAGGTCAATTGTGGTTAGAGACATTTATAATTGCGTTACGGTACTGGTTACAGCAACCAACAGTGCACTCTAACCGCTGGATTGGTTTGTCCACTGGTGATTTAAATTCCACAGCTTTTCTAGTATAATCAAAGTGCAGATCCATTACAGCCGTTGGGCTAATCTGTTCGCTCATGATTTAGACCCCATTGCAATTCCTGGTCGGTCAATTTATTGAGGATATATATGTAGAGACATTGACAAATAACCGTACAGCACTAAAAGCAGATATCCACAAAATGCCATAGCCATAGAATAAATCTGTTCGATGATCACCTTCGTCCTTCAGCAATTGTAGAGTGATCAATGAATATAGCAATTATCTCTAGAGATATTGTCAATAGTCAATACAGTGCTGAGCGTGGCCATCAACACAGCACTATGGCCGTTTGATTAATATCTTCACTGATGGTGTAAAGTCTATGGCATTTCTAGAATGATGAACTGCAGATCCATTACCGCAAGCGGCGATGACAATTGACAATACAGTTCTACAATCAGCCACCATCATATTACTGCAGCTACTGTATTAATTTGCTCACCGATGATATAAGTTCCGCAGGAAATTTAGAATATTTCAATTGGCACTACGGTACTTAGTACTCCCATGAGACTATCACTGTTGCCGTTGGATTATTCTGTTGACAGATGACTTGAATTCAGTAACAATCCTAGAACGACGATTGACAAATGGATTATTGCTTGTGATATTAAAGATCCGAGAGACAGTACTGGGTACAGCAGTCATCACAGTACTATAGGCATTTGTCTAATTTGCTTACTGATGGTATACCTTCCGCAGCAATTCTAGAATTATGAATGTGTAGAACTGTTACGGCTTTAGATATTAACAACTGACAGTTCGCAGCTTAGTGTATGCGCCAACAGAGCACTGCAGCCGATCGTGTAGCCTGTTCCGCGATGAGCTAAACTTTATAGCAATTCTAGAATGATAAATGGATACACCATATTTTCTCTAGCAACATATCGTCTATCCACTGGTTATTCTAGAGCAGCAAGAGAATTTCTTTGATCATTGAATAGATTGATCCAGCGGTTACAATGCTGTTCATATGGCTGTTCTCGGTACTGCATTGTAATGTGCTACTGTCTCTAACGATAATATATCCATCCATTAATCATTCCGGAATTGGTATGTAATGTAATGATGAATGAACTGATTAAAACAGTGGCTGTAATCCTGCGTAGGTGCATATACTCAGTAACGTAGTGGCAGCTGCTAATATCTCTAGCCAGACTTGATGAATCCATTGAAAACTGTGGATTTGTGGCGGAATTTGTGTGATCACTGAATAGATTATTAGAACGGCTATAACCCAGTCTATATGGCTATACACAGTACATCATGGTCAAATGCTTATATCCCTGGTAAGAATTGATCTATTTATTAATCATAATGGAATAACTGTGGAAGGTAATGATGACTAAACAGAATAAACGTACTGCTATATTACTGTGTTGATGCCTGCCGGACACTGTACGTGCCTATGCTCACAACTGTATGGCCACTTCCCGATATCTGCAGCAATAATCGATCTATCCATTTTACATTCTTGATTTGCTACAGAATTTAGGTGTTCGTTGCATAGATTCATTCACCTGTTATATTAGGGTGTCGATGGCAACACACAGCACTGTATTGCCAAGTATTGATGTCTGGGCCTATAATTGACCCATCCACTGGTCATTCCAGACTTGTTCTGGAATTTAGTGATCAGTTAAAGGACTAATTCAATTATAATGGCTCAGTGTACGTGTTTGTTCTTAGTACTGTGGCGTCAAATGTTAGTATCCCCGGCGATATTTGATGTATCAATGCATCATACTGGAATTGCTCTATAATTTAGAGTATCATTGAGTAGATTAATCCAATGGGGATAGCAGAGTATAGGTAGCTATGCTTAGTGGCGTATTATCAATTGCTAATTTCTTTGCAATACACCATTTGCCTTGATTGCGCTAGAGTTGCCGCAGAATATATATGATCACTGTATGGACTAATACAATGTCTATGGTACTGTGTACCATGCCTATATTGAGTACCGTATTGTCAATTGCTAATGTCTGCAGCGATAATTTGTTTAACCATTGGCAATACATCAGTTGCTGTAGAATTCAATTTCTCGGTGCGTAGTCTAATCAAATGCAATAATATACTGAAGATGGCATTATTCAGTACTGTGTTGACGTTGTAAACATTTCCAGCGATTAATGATCCATCCAATGGTCATGCATGTATTGCTATACAATTTACCTGATCAGCGGTTATATAAAGCCAGTGGATATTGTAATGCGCAGATGGTCATACTCGGTGTTATATTGTTACTCTTTGGCTTCTCTAGCGACAATTGTTCTATCCATAAGTATTTCTGGAATTCCTATAGAATTTAAATGGTCCGTCAGTAGATTATGCCAATGGCTATAGTATTGTAAAGTTTGCGGTAGCGTGAAGTTAGGGATATTCAGTGCTGTATTATCAATTGCTAACGTCTCTAGCGATAATAGGGCTATCCGCTGATCATTCAAGGAGTGCTATATAATTCAAATGACTGGCGAATGCATCATTGCAATAGCTATAGTACTGTGTAGACGGCTACATTCACAGCTGTACTATCAATGCAAATATATCTAGCCATAACTGGTATTCAATTATCATTGCGGAAAAGCTGGAGGACTAAGATGATCAGTATTTAAATTAGACCAATGGCTATATAATTGCTTAGGTCGAAAATCTCATTTCTATATTGCCAGCTATTGAAATCTCTGGCGAAAATCGATATACCCTTTGGTCATTCCAGCTTTTCCATAGAATGTGCATTACCAGTAAATGGTCTGAATGAAATCATATATTTCTGTGTAGACGGTTACAACTATTACTGTACACGAAATTGCTAACGTCTCTACCCATATTTGATATATTTGTCGATATTTCTTTAACTGCTACGCAACTAGTCTGGTCACTCGATAAATTACTCAAATGGCTTCAGTACTGCATTTCTGGATATTCGCAGCACCATGTCTTCAATTGTTAGATGCACTGGAAATAATTGATATATATATTGAGCAATATATTGTTCCCATTGAATCTATATGAGGATTGTCCATGGATTAATCTAATGGCTATAGTACTCAATAGGTGGCTATACTCAACGTCAATTGCTAATAGCTGCAGCCATAATTAGTCTGCCCATTAACATTTCTGGAATTGCTAGCAAGTTAGTGACCAGTGAATGGAATATACCAATTTCCATTGTTGTGTGTAGGTGGATATGCTGAATACTCATATACAAGTCTTCAGTTGTTAATATCTCTAGCCATAATTCGTCTATCCATTGATGATCTTGTAATTGCTATGGAATCCAGTTGCACAATAGATAGATTAACTCAATGGCATGAGTACATAATAGATGGCTGTACTCGCTGCCCTATTGTCAACAATTACTGCCTCCAGCGGACATTGGCCTATCTATTGTCCATTCTAGAACTACAGTAGTACCTGAATGATGAGTGTATAGATCAATCCAATGGCTATAGAAATGTGTAGTCGGCTGTACTCAGCCTTGCGTTCACAAATGTTAAAGTTTCTAGCGATAATAGGTCATTCCGTTGATAATTCCAAAATTGCTATCGAATTTTGTAATTTATCCGCAGATTAATCCAATTGCTACTGTACCGTGTAAAAGGCCCCACTAAGTACCGCATTGTCAATTGTTATGGTCTACAGCCGGAAATAATGCATCCCTGAATACTTCCAGCATTGCTATAAAATGGTTATAGTCAGTCAACTGTTTATATATATCACTAAAGCATTGTGTGGGTGTATGAAGTCTTGTACTGAATTTTAAATTGATAATATCCGTAGGCATAATTCATGTATCCATTGGAAATTTTGTTATTGTTAGAGAATTTAATGATCAATGGATAGATTAATCCAATGGCTGTAGTTATGTTTAGGTGAATATACTTGGCACTGTATTCTCGTTTTTTAATATCACAAGCCATAAACGATACAACCATAGATTATTCTGAGATTGCTGTGCAATGAAAATTATCAATGTGTAGCTTAATTCAAATGCTTTGGTTGTCTGTAGATTGCCATATTTAGTACTCCATACTCATTTGAAAATATCTCGTTTAATAAGTGATCAATCCATTGCTAATTCTTATATTGCTATGGGATTTATACGATCAGTGAGGCGATTAATTCATTCCTTATGATACTGTGTGAGCGGGTATGCCCTGCACCGTATTGTCAATTTCCATTATCACAAGCGATAAATGGTCTATGCATTGATCATTACAAAATTGATCACTCTGGAATAAAAGATAGAGTAAAAGATATCAATGTGTGGAATAACCAAATGGTTATTGAACTGCGGAGATAGCTATACTAAGTACTGTACTGTCCAAACTCCATTACTCTGGCGATGATTGGTCAGTCCATTGACAATTCTACGGTTACTATGGAATATATATAATCAGCCAATAGGTTAATACAATGGCCATAGCAGTATGTAGTGCAGTATACTTCCTGCATTGTGTTCACAATTGTTAGCATCTCAAGCGGTAATTGATGTTTCCCCTGATCATTCTTGAGTTGCTACGGAACACGAACGACCAGCGTGTAGATTACTTGAAAGTAATAGTACTGCTTGTATGAACAAGCTAAGTACGGAATTGTTGATATCTGTAGCCGCAATTCATACGTCCACTGAACATCCAGCAATTTCTATAGTATTTCAAGGTCCGTGAAGGGATTAATACAATGGCAATGACGCTACTCGTTTGCATTTAGCTACTAAGTGCAGTCTGCTTCTCTCTGCTGCACGTTGATGCACAATGAAGTACTCCGCTCAGGTTAGGTTAGGGAAGATAGTGCTTACAACGTTAGGTCAGGTTGGAATAGGAAAGCAGTCTGCGTTATTCACTGCTATACAGTGATGTTCGTCGTTTTACCATGAGCTGCCGATTTCTATTGCACTACCATCGCTCGGATATGCTCTATTGTGGTAAAGTTAGGGTATGCAGCGATGGATATTGTTAGGATAGAGGTCGTTGCAATTCGCTGCCACCAGTGGTCTTCGGCGCTTTACTGTGCTGTCCTCTCATACACTATGCCGTGCTCTGCTGGTGATAGGTGAGGTTAGGTATTCTTGGGTTTGGAGCATGTGCTTTCGTTGGGCTTCTGTGGTATTTGTCGCAAAGCTGTTGTCTCGTGCTATTTGCTGTGCTCTCCTGCGTTCTCCTGTCCCATTCTAGGGGAGTAGTGTACGTTAGGGTAGTGAATGTCTGGCTTGGATTCGTTACGTTAGGTTGGATTTCGAATATGGGTTTTTGGCTGCAGTTCTATGGCTTTGGCGCATTACTGGACACTGCTGTGCTCTCCAGCGCTCTGCCTTGCACTGCTGCCGCTAGGTTATGTGCGGCCGTGTAGGATACCTTTGATTAGGTTATGCTGGCTTAGGTTAGGGACCTGTGCTAACCACTGGAATTCGGTTGTTTCGGCCATGTCACCCTGCTCTATGACGCTCCGCTTTGCTTTACTGTGCTTAGGTTTGGTTATGTTAGGCTGGGCCAGGGACTATAGTTATTAATTGACATACCGTTGTGTCCTTCGCTTTACTGTGCTCTGTTGATCTCTGCTACACCCTTATTTGCTCTGCTACGCTTTCCTGTGCTTTGAGGTCGTGGATCTTTCATTCGGAACATTCTTGTCCATATCTCGACTTATCTAGGTTTTACGGTGTAATCCCGTCCTATAATGTGCCCTGCTGCGATCTGCTTTGCTCCGCTCTGTTTAGGGTAAGTGGGAGAGGAGTTGTAAGATTTGGTTGGGTTAGAATGTGCTCGGTGTTGTTATGAAATATAAGGTCAGGAGTTTGTGATATTCGATTCTACGTGGTGTCGTTAACCTTACTGCGCTCCACTGCGCTCTGCTGTGGTTAGGTAGGGGAATGTATGGAACATTAGATTTCGTAATATTATGTTAGGTTTAGTTAGCTTAGGTTATGTCGGTTTACGTCCGGGTAGGTGCTTATGGTTTTCGCTGCACTCGGCGGTACTCTGCGCTTTGCGCTCTGCTTACGTGAGTCACACCCTGCAGTCCTCTGTCTTCGTAAGAATATTTAAGATGGGGCATGTTAGGTTAAGTGTGGATAGGTTGGGATGGAATGGGAGTCTGTGCCACTCGCTGCTGTTCGCTGGTATTCTGCGCTTTGCTGCGATCAGCCAGATTATCCTGCGGTCGGCTGTGCTCCGTTGTGGTTAGATTAGGTATGACGGGTTCGATGATGTTATGTTAGGGTACATTATGTTTGATTGTGTTAGGTTAGGATACCAAACGGTGCAATTAGCTGCTACTTTGAGGCTTTCGGCGCTTTCGGATAAAAAATAGCGGAGAAATGTGTGAAAGGGCAGAAAGACGGAGGGGGCATTCAGCTTTCTCCTTTCGTCAGTCCAACTTCCCCTTAGCGTTGTCTTCTAGCATCAATTTTCATCGCCCTTTTCGTAGAAGCGCTCGTCGTTCCGTTATGCGTTACTCCTCGCGAACCAACTATACCTCCTTCGACCTCACCATATACCAAGCCGCTTAATTCAGCAAATTAATTGGTACTTAATGTATAAAGCTCGAGTTTCATTCTCCATCGCCATCTTGATGCAGACACCGAGAAGTCACCACGAATTCGGGAAACGGGATGGCACATGAAAGCTGTATGACGATCAAGTTTTGCACCCGTCTTATCTTATAACTTCATTCCGGGCTGCGGCTGCTGACAATCGGGGAGGAAGTAGTTTTAACTTCGGGCAAATGTGGTCGTACGATACGCGACAAAATAACATCAGAGCCTGCAGTTTTCAATGTCCCTTATAACGAAATTCATTGCACACACCTGTCACATACGTATTCGCTTAGCGCCTTCAGTCTCTAACGACGCAAGCGAACATTAATTACCATCCACAGTACTTTGCACACACCTTACCGGTTTATGTGAAAGATCGCGGCAAAGCAATGTTGCATGAAGAATGTATCAAAGATGACAGATCAAGGAGGATAGGATTTTTAAATGTCTCTCTATTAAAATCTTTTATAATTCTATGTGACGGATCCGAATCTAGGAGCAAATACCTTCTGCCATGTCAGGTTTATGAAATAAACGAGTATCTTCTGATCTTCGCTGTATTTGCTTTTATCGTTCGAAAATTTCATAATAACAGTGATAGTATCTTCAAAGTTCTTATAAATTGCTTTGTGAAATGCTAACGTCCACCGTACTATCAAATCTGTCCATAATCGAAAACAATTTTGTTTTACCGGCATGTACCGCTCTGATGTTACTCGAAAAGCACTGAAAATTATGGTGTGTACTATCATTTTGTAGCACAGTGTAGTTATGCCTGCATTATTTCGCGAATAACTTCGATCTCTTTTGTGTCTGGGATGGGAGATTATGAGTAGATTCATATTGCTAGATACGTTCCACTTTAGTTATGTATGCAATCGTTCCTTATTTGTTTCATTCAAATAATTTCGTCACTTGTTGTGCCTGATATGAATACTTACATACAGATATAGGATTGAATTAAGGCAAATTTTGCTGTGTATTTTCCCATACCAGCAGTACTTTAATTTACCTCAATTGATATGAATACAGACGTAAGAAGGAAGTCGATTTGTCATTCCGAATTAAGAATATTTTCGTGGAATAAGATGGTTTAGTTAATGCTTTGGAATGACGTTGTTGGATATTATTCAATATATAAGTTGTCATTGACCATCATTGAGATGTTTTTCAAAGCGAAGTTAATACCATGGATTAGCATTGTTTAATATAGTATGCTGATTTGTATTAAATAGTGAGGACTATGGAATTTCGTTATGTAAATAGGAATACAAGGAAGTGGTTGCATATTAAATTCCGTAGAATAATATATTTTCCTGTTTCTTTCATTACAACATTGTATTCCAGTGAAATCCAGATTATTTCGGTGTTTATAATTTGAATTTAACCTAAACTATATACACCGATAGGGTTCAATCTACAAATGGTTTTATTGGGTGCTTTGGTATACCATAAGGGTACTTCTCTTCTTTCTTAATCTATTTAGAATTGTTTGTGAATATCGCATTTCTACATATTCCAGTCGTTAACCTTACATACCTGCCACTTCAGTCTCGCTCCGCTATGGACTGATTTCACATCATATTCTATAACTATTAAATTAGCATGAAAAGTTTAAGGTGGAAAATTTCTTTCAATATATCCAAGAGCAAAGAGTAAAATCGAAAAATGTTTACTGCAGTGAATTTCAAAGACAACGAAAAATCTGCGACAAGTGATAGCCCACGATCACGTACATCCAAATTCAGACACGAAATCTTTGAGGACGGCATAAACTCGTAGAACAGACCTTTCACACACGAATTGCGCCAGAAAATTGATTGGACAGTAATTCTGCTGGAAGAGGCGATCGCGGAGAAGGAACTCGTGCCATGGAACGTTGGCCAAAGTATTAGAGGAGAGGTAGACTAAATAAAATATGGTGCACTGTGGATCGGCTTGGAGGACGTGAAATAATTGCTAATGGCATATTAGCGGCACCAATTATGTGTTATAGCCCCAGCTGGACCAGAGATAGTGCTCATTCTTTCGAATCCCAAGTGCATGTTTGCGTGTGTGTAATACTATTCTTCTCCTTTGCAACATCGTCCAATTCTTGTAGGCCTCCCTTTCCCTTTCAGTTTTTCCCTTTGCAATCACAAGGCCATAACGCGTACACGTGACAGAGAATAGCCAGAAAGGGTCACGAGAATCTATGTGCGCAAGCATACTAGTGTTAGTATCAAATGTTTCTTGCGACTTCTTTTCCTAGGATTTCATAATACGCAGGTGTTAATGCGAATTTGGTAACGAAGCGCTTGTGAGTGTTACAGGTAATTATGCAAATGTGAAAAATTACTTGTGTCTCCATTTTAAGTCGTCATTTACGTAGAAATTTTGGGAAAATTTTATAGGGAAGAAAATAGGACGTAGTACTCGTGTTTGTATAGTATAAATTATTTTGATTAGATTATGAGTTTTAGGACAGAAAGTTTGATAGCGATTGTATAGCAGGTATGGTGCATGCATTTGTAAATAAAATACGGAATGATATTCTGGTAACAGGAGGAATGAAACGAGAATGTGTGTGAAAATGGTAACATTGCATAGCATGCCTTTAAAGCATCTTGTTACGTGCTTCCTACTTATTACAAATTAGCTCAGTGTCATGTAAGGAGTATGGAATTACGTACGACATTTTAAAGATTTTTGTTATACTGCGGTAAACGCTAGATCAAGGATCTCTATAGTTGATCCACGATAATGGTTTGGAAATAAAATTTAGCTCTAGAGATGCGGTTTCAGGTGAATCAATTAGCCATGGTTGATAGTATCTAAGAACTATATACTTTGCAATTAATGTTCTCCATACCGTTACTCAATAAACAGTTATTTTGTGAAGATAACACTAGGGACTGCTCCTAAAGGTAGATAAATGTTTTTCTTAGGAAGACGGGGAACACATTCTGATACATATTAAAATTCGCCTCAAATAAAATAAATTATATATATTGAAAGTGAAGTTTTATGTCCCTTCAGTACCGTTAGTGGCGATCAGATATCTCATAAAAATATTCCAACAGACCTCGAAATAAATAAATTTCTATCACGCATTGAACGTTCTATCTATTCTGATTACCATTGGCATATTAACTAAGGGTTTGGATTCGAAGTAAGGAATCACTTTACTTAAAAGCGAAGTTGAATCCATTACAGAATTTAGCGAAGCTAAGCTAACTCTCGTGATCGGAGAATTCACTCTGATTTTAAATAAAAACAGATTTTCCTATAAATATAGGGCAATCCTGTACATAATCACACCCAACAAATGCAGCCAACTTTTTCTTCACAGAAGGCAACAAAATTTTCGTGCAGATGTAGATTACGTGAGAAACTTTCGAGGAAGTATGAATCCCACTGAATGATGTCCACTTCTTGCTAGCATTCGTTTAGAGCATGCAATCTAACACGCTCGAATATACTCAAGGAAATGATTTCGAAGTACCGCAATATTAATTGCTATATACGTAACGGATCTAACAGAAATAATAGCCTTAAGCCTTATAAAGTTCAATGGATGCATTGCAATAACTATTACACCAGCGAACACCATCACCTCCCTAAAGAATTGAAGCAAAAGTTTTGAGGCAACAACAACAAAATATTTTTAATGATTTGCCCAAGGTATGCGACAAGTATTTAAAAAGTCTCCTACCAAAAGATACCAATAAATTCCTCGCGAAATTCGGCAAAATTAAAAACAACCCCTTATCAAAGTTCTCCAATGAAAGCAGCGAAGATCTCGACAAAATCCTAGCCAAAGGATACAAAATACGTACCGCGATAGAATCCTCCGGGATACGGAAGTCGAACAAATACTCCCAAGTCTCTGTCTAATTACTCTCGTCAATGGTGCATACGGTGGAGGTTTTTAGAGGGAGCTTGGTCATGAAGCACGATGTCCAAGGGACCTCCAATACGTCTGGCGACGTGAAATCGGTGGGAAAAGGACAAGGGTCAGAAAATGCGAAAAAGGAGTAGAAGAAGGTGAGCCAGCGAGTGGTGGCTGCGCGGAGAGTGTAAAAGCTTCATTTATACCAGTGATATCCCATTTATTCTGGTTGATGCCGTGTACCTCGCAAGTGACAACACACTCTGTCATGTGTTTCTCTTCAACTCATTCTCAGGATAGTACCGAGCTTGCACGGCGGACATTGTCACGAACCTGAATATAGCGACAGGTATGTCGAGGGAGAGAGGAAATGTGAAGTTCTGGAAGGAAGGTTGGAAGCTGGATAGGTAACTCTTTCGATCCCTGAGGAATTTAGGGAGAGCCATGAGATTGTTGCACCCTCATGGAAGTTAAGAATTGTATCAAGCTTGACGGGGCATGTGGAGTTGTTAGAAATATTTCAGATAGGTAATCCTCAGTCACTATAGCAAGCGACTGATAGACGTACCTGAGGCAATTTATTTTAGCGCGCATGTTTGCAGAAGAGGAGCAGTATATATTTTGCTTCCAAGGATCTTGAGCATCTCTTGCCTAGCAAACATATTTTCGCCTTCGTTCGACATTCGTGGTATAGTTTATATTCTCCGGATCACTGTTTCCCCACGCTTACACTTCTGTCTTCGAAGTTTCACATTCCGTGGTCCGCTTATCTTCGAACTTCCAAAGATGATATTTCCAAGCTTTCTAACAATTTGTCCGGGAAATGACGATATTTAGAATGTATGCTATGATTCACAAGATACATGACGGACAGTTTGGCTGTGAATATGTGAAAGGAATCTGCTAGCGTTATGGATGACATCAAGTATTACAAGAATATAGAATATACACTTTTGCTTAGAAATTTGGAATAGTTAACTGATTAGTATACATGGTTAACGATAGAAATATCAGCTTGTAAATAGTACCTGAATATCATAGGCGCTACTGATGAAAATTAACCCTTTGCACTCGACGATTTTTGAAAAAAGGAGGATTGGTGCTCGATGCATTTCTGTTTGAAAGCTGGCGATATTTTTCTGAGTAGTAATAATAAATCGTATGGCCATTAGCACTTTCACTTATTTGATTTCGATACCCCGCACACCGTTGCGATCTGTGGAATTCCACGTATTTATGGGTATTGGGTATCGAAATTGTGTCAGATAGCGACTGATTGGCTTCTCTCGAGCACAAGGTGTTAAATCGGTTGAAAGATATTAAAAAGCATACGTGACTATGATCACAATCGAATAAATGTCGATAATAATATACAGACTGCATGGTGGCCATTTCTACTTATAACAACGACATATATATGTGAGAATGGCAATAAAATTGCAAATAATACCTCGGCTTACCGAAAGTTTCAATGTAGCGCTACAATATTGCAACCCTGAAAGACTTCGACTCTAAACTTTACAACTTGATTCAACAATAGCTGAATTTGACACCAAATATACACTAACCCTTCGAACTAGGGCGGTGACCCTCAGTTGCAATTTACCTATACTTGGATGATCGATATTCGTTAATATATCAAATTCTGTGGAATGTGGGTGTGCTAGGTATCGGAGTCAAATATTTCTACAAGTCTATTATTATACTATTCCATATTAAAGGCTCAAGAATGTATCGTCAGTTCTTTAAAAGAGAATCTTTGATGTTCTGCATTTCTCTAGCCAGAAGATCGTTGAGTGCAAGTGGCTAACATGACCATGCATGGTCATAATTATCTTCCGACGCGTCACCTAATGTTTAGCCTACTTACCTGTGCTTTGCACATTGTATTCTCGTTCTTTCTGTAACCTTCGCAATCCCACGTGTGCATGACCGAATGTGTGCGATACTACGTTAATTTGAATGAGCAACTCATACTCTCGGAATTTGCGAAGGTAGAATATTTAAGACATGTTATTTTATCCCCTTTGGTAATATTGCTTATAATGTGTGTGTTGTTTGCCTCATAATTCGTCATTCCTTTATGGAATCCGTAGAGTATATGAACGTGTGCCCTTGAAGAAGTATATTAGCTAATTAATTTATAAATATACGTACATAGAGAATATCCACTTTTTCCGATTAAGCGAAGAATAAGTTAATGTTTGACGATGCATATTGAGCAATTAACTTAGAAACATGCATTGAATGCAGAAACACCTTTGCCGCGATATATAAAGTTCGACAGGAATCAAGAGCTATGATAAATATGATGATAGCAGGCTAATTCGAAATTATGCATGGAAGTTATTAAGAAAATTGTTAAAGTCCGCTTAACACGTTCCCTGTATAAGCATCTAATACGGGTAGCTCTACGTAGCACGTAGCTTAGCTACACGTGAGTGACAGCATCTATGGTGTATAATGTCGGTTCGTGTAAATATATGCTGGCAGTTTGTGCCATGGAGCATCTACGCTGCTCAACCTCTAAATATTAGAGAGTGTAGAAAAGTGACGATATTATTGACAATAACTTCTAGAATTTAAACAGGGCTATTAATGAAGGAATGCAGTAATTAAACACGGTCAATAAATAAAATCCTAAATAGAAGTCTATATCCGGGTATACAGGATGGAATTAACATTGGTTGTTCGCGGTCCCCAATTGCAATAAAGGGATTGTTACTGAAACTCTAATCTTTCTAAGCATCTGCAATTCGAGAGATTAATCATTGATTAATCCAGCCTACCGCAAATGCTTTAACGAAGTGAAACGGGCTCTAAAATCGCTCTCGTCTATTCAAACAAGTGACAGGAGTACTGACTAGCATACGCGCAGTACTATCGTGTACAGGACGACTCAAGGCTCACCAACCTTACTATCGGGCCAAGCACACGTCAGTAATTACCGTTCTCACCATGACTTACACGCAAACCAAGGAATTCCCCGAATCAATGATGCTCCCTGGGGCGCAACGAGGGCACAGTGATGCCTTGCAGACGGACAGAGATTACGTGCTCCTAACACAAGGGGTACAATTTACTCATCCGTAGTGGTCTGACCGCAGGCACATGCTAGGCCAACTTTAGGCCTATAACCTAGACGCGATCGAATAGTACTGATGGAACCTCGCACTGACTCCGGCAGATGCAGTGACCCGAGTGCCATCCTAGAACCTGATGCATGGCGAGATAAATGGTAGCTGGAGTGAAGGACGGAAACGAGTAGTGACGATAACGTACGAAGCGTCGAATTACCTAGTGCACTGGAGTACGTCACGTAGGCTGTTCGGTACTTGAGAACGATCGCGATTATCGTGCGGGCAATTATTTTCTATTTGGTAAACGTGAAAGGTATGGGAGAATGTATACGGTATTGACATATTCGCTCGAAGCTATGTAGCTCACACTTGTACAGATGACGCGCACATCAGTCTTAACATAGGAGTACATCTTATAGATATTTACATCTACTTGGATCTAAACGCCCGCATACTTTGTCATCCAACGATGTCAACTACCTTGTATCATGCTGTGCTCAAACTCACGAATCCTTCATCGTCCAATGATGTCTGCCACCTTCTAACTAGTTGTTTCCAAAATCTGTCATCCCTCGTCGTCTAACGATGTCTTCTTGATTAAGTCTTGGGATACTTGATGATCTGTATGGAGAATAGATTAATGTGAACATAAACTCGTATGAAAGTAGACGCGAGACGAATAAAGACGGTAACCGTTATCCAAATGGAAGGAACAATCCATCGATGTGACGGAAGCAACACATCGATGAAATAAAGCCGAATTCGAGATTCAACGGTTTTTGCAAAATTAGTAATGCCATTCACAGGATTTCTAAACTAGTGAATTCTATTGTACGCAACTTTGTGTCACATAACCCGTAATAGTTTCTATGTATTCTTTCGGCTTGCTGATACATAATTTATATTTCTATAAATATGGAACGTCATTCCAGTATTTTTTCTGAATGGTATCTTCTTCATAAGAATCTGCAGAATACTCTATTATGAAGAAAGACCGTATCATATAATAAACGTTCTTTAAAAGTCTATGAGTATTCATAGAAGGTGTGCTCGGAGATCTATTTTTAAATACATAACCGGTTATAGTTATTCAGAACGAAAAATGAGTTTAATCAGAGACAATGTCTAACTCAGGATACTTTCATCGGCATTGAAAGACAAGAATGAGCCTCCTAACATGTCACTTCTTATTTTTGGATGAACGCGTATTTTTTGGAAACTGAGGATGCTAGAGGTATTCTAATTACGCACTCGTCTTCATTAAGGTAAACTCTAAAGGAATTGCATGATGGTTATTGCAGATTTTAACGGAACTATGTAATTTATAAGAGACTGTTGCCTAATTCCATCTACACCCATATAAAATTCCTTTAATCAGTGATACGAGAAATTAATAATTATATCTTCTATCTTATTTTCATGCTTTCCATATTTATTACAAGTTCATGCCCTGGGCAATTTGTTATCAACAGTGAACTTAATAAATCATACATTGTTCGACTGCAAATTTGATTGGAAGCATAATAATTAAGCAGCAAACGGTATTTTCATTTAGTTAGCAAATGATATTGGTAGTTCAGTACGATCATTCTCCTTTATAATGTTATGACAGCTATTCTTATTTGGACGTAATGAAATATTCAAAGGCGAGAACTTTCTGTCACGATATCACGTTTATCATCTTTACCTTTATAAAGTATTTCCAACCCCCCACTATTGTGTCATATTAATCATAAAAATCACCAACTTCCTGTCTCATTTCAAACTTACTCCAGGTAGATTTCCAATTTAAAAATGCCTTTTACACTAGACGCCACTCGCACCATCCATTGCACATCCCTCAGTGTTCTCCTCTAACAAATCTCGTCCCTCCTCATTTTCCCAAAAATTTACAGAAAATATTTCTGATTTATTCCTTTGAGAGGTGTTCTTCCACTATACATTGTTGTACACATCCTCATATGTCCCTTCGTCGTTTATCCAGTTGTGATTTCGTAACATTTCCTCGTAATTTAAACCATCTACCATCTACGGAGCCAGTCACGTCGAAATAAGTCACGTGAAGGAGGCTTGATCCTCCTTGCAGTGGCATGGTTCAGTGAGCAACGCGGTACGTTTTAGCCGCAACGAGATCATTATACGCGGAGGAGGAACCTACCGTTGGTTGTCAAACGCGCGAATGTGATAAGCCTTAGTCTATCTCAGTTTGAGCAGAACGACTTCGAACGAAGTTGCTCGTACCTGTTCAGGTGCTTGTTAGAAGCACTAATGCTGTAAACCTGGCATTAAGCCAGGATTCGAACCAGTACTTCGAGCCATGTACGTAGATCCTGATTTCGACAATGATAAATACAATACGAATCAGGAAAGTTTCTAAATCGCTGCACTCTACTGGCACCGCTATAGAAAGGTCTGCACTTCGTTACACGGTTCTCTTCCTTTCGAAGGCATAAGTCATGAGACCGTCTATTTATAGCCTCCTTTCCTTCATAAAAGAAAATTTCCACCCTCGAATAGCGTTTCGCAATGATACGAATAAATAATTGTGAACCAAAAAAGACTCTCATGACGCAAAAGATTAATAAAATTGGATTTTTGTGTGATATTAATGAAGAAGGTGGCACACTTGTAGAAAATATGAGAATAAGAAGACGCAGATTCCACGAACAGCAAATTATTGTGAGAATCCACGTGAAATTAGTGTGAGCAGGTACTATGGGACGAAAAGCCATGGGAACGAAAGTAAATCTATATCGCAAATTAATAAGCTTATATACAGATGAATCTAATAAGAAAAACCTTAGAATGTGTAAAAGTATAATTTTAAGTATACAGATACAATCAGGGCAACTATGTACTCTAATACTACTGTAAGTTACAGAAAAAGCATATCATTATAAGCATTTGAAGATAGGAAATAGCACGTTTCAAAGATTTGAGTGAAAATGGCACATTTGGTATGCATATTTTATATTTGTTTACAAAGATCCTATTATTCCACCACCCACACAACGTTCTTCATATATCTTTAAAATGAGATATTTACACGTCTTCTACAAATCTCCTATTATATTCTATTCTTTACGTAATACTTACATGGTGCTCTAAGTATCTTTAATGCTACAGTACTGCTTAAGATTTTCCTTCACAACCTACTCTCACGAAAAGTTTATCAACAACTCCCCACCACTTGTACCTCTTGAACGTATTCATTGATCAGCAATTTATTACCTATTTTTATCTTCAGTAACCAGTAACAATGAAAACACTGAAAAAGGCAGCACTTCATGGAAACCCGAAAAATAAGCTTAATCCATTCTTTTCGAAGCGAAGCTTTTCTTTCAGAACAATCTGCCAGTGCTGTCATCTGACTGAATACGTTATATATCGATGAAATGAATATGTTTTCAAAGTACAAAGGGCTAATTGTTATTTCCATTGTTGTAACTGACAGGCTTCATCTCTGCCTTGTTACATGTCTTCCAAAAAATTAGTTCGCCGTATCTTGCTGAGTATAATTCTGCAGTCACTATGTGTCTGTCCTAGCATCCTCACACAATAAGCTGGATTTAATCGGTTGGACCACAGCTTCCTCCACATAGATTTATGATTCGATTACAGTGAATGAGTGGCGTTAAGGCGTATCGATGTTTCGAACTTAACCTGGTCACAGTTGAGCGACGGATGGTAAACGAGCATGCACCGGGGGGTGCGATTGAGGCGATATCTGAACGCAGCGGTCGATTCCACGTGGTCAGATAAAACGAGGCTGTGGAGTAGAATGTGTGATAAAATGCGCCCTTTATCCCGTTTTTCGTTTTCGAATGGCGGGCGCTTGAACGCTCGGGGATTCGAGAACCAATGCTGATGCGGGCTGTGGAATTCCGATTCTGTTTAGGTATCACAGCTTTTCGGCAGTGAACCATAGAATATAAGTGCCTTGTGTTTAGAAATTGATTACTTTACTTCTAAATTGATGGAAATGGTTGGGTTTCTTCTATCGAAGGAACTGTGCCTCGCATTTTTCATTTTTGTTGAATATTCTCGGATCAGTATGCTTCGGCAGTTGGTTCGAGTCGTAAAATTGGGATGCGGAAACATGTGCGAGTGTCTGTTGTTCAATATTAGTGCTTCCGAGCTACAACGTATGTCTGAATAGAGTATACATATTATATCATGTAATTTAATGGAAACAGGTAGGTACATATAAACCTGCTTTTACTTTAATAATAAGTATGAGTAATAATTTCGTACCAAAAAAAGTATATTTTAAATAATTATGAAGCCAGGAAATCAGGAATCCGTTATTTCAACCGGTTAGGTATTTCCAACGGTAAGTTTCATTTTATTTCATACGAATCTCTGATATAAAATTTACATATCGGAAATTATATAAATGAATGTCAAGCTTTGTTTTGAGGTGTAGATGACTTCGTATTAAATATAACTTTATATTTAAATATTATTTGGTAATGTGTATTCTTCCTGAGGGTCTGTTGGGTTAAAAAATACGAAAATTGCAAAAATAGCTGGCATATCTGTTACGTTTTTTGTAAAAACTATGGATGTTATAATATTAATGTAAATATCCATTATTTGACTTTTCAGTTTCGTATCTTTAGTACCTTCTGTGTGAAACATCTTGTTAGAATAAACGCTTCTGGTGATTCAACAGGTATGAAGATGTCACGAGGAATGTCAAGAAATATCAATTTCCCTTAGTTCTCTAAATTTGATATTTCTTATTGGTTCATTAAGAATATCATAATATTTTAATACAATAGAATTTCTATCCTATTATACTAATATCTCAATATTGTCTTGTACTGTAAGAGACAAAATAAAAATAAATAAACGTTGAAATAGTTTAGTCGGTACAAAGATGTGAATTTCTTAAGAAATAGAAGTATAAGCTTGTTGAATTGATTGAAATTTTCTTTAATTAAGAATTCCCTAAGCATTTTATAGGGCAAAACACACATTAAATTTCTAAATTAAATGTAAGCGCGTGAAATTAGTACGTGATATATTGAACATAGAATCTGCTTTCCTGCAAAGGATTGGCTAATAACCTTTTCCGACTCTCATTACTTATAATGAAGCAGCATTATTTATATCGTGAACAGTATCCAGTATAAAATGCTTTCATCAGACTTGCGAACGTTCATTTTACACAACTTGATACTTTATAGATGTACAAGGGTGGTATTATATAAAGCTTATCTGTAATACGTTGATTCCCTGATTATTGTGATATATTATAGTCAATCTTCGTTCTGAGTATTTAATAAGTAAATCAGTACATTTGAACATTGTTGGCAGTCGATTAAATATAATTCTTGCAGTTGTTGATGAATATTAACAAAGGTGCAAAGCAGAGCCAAGTGTTATACAAAAATAATCGCAAACTTAACCCAATTTGAGTGATAAAGACATTTAATAAAATAAATGTCTGAATCTCTGCTCCTCTGGTACTAATAGTAGGGAACGAGGTTCATAAAATGGAATAGGCTTTCATTGAATCAATTAACAGTACCTTTAATAAAAACAGATGATAATATAATTTCTCTGGACAGGATTTGAATATATTTATTTTAATTAGCAAACAATTTCATTAAGAATTGCATATTAAATAAGAAGCTGGAGAAATGGGAAGAGCAAGGAACAGAACAGAATATTAATTTTCAAAATAAAATTCTGATACACTTTCTGCAACTGCAATTACGCCTTAGCGTAATAGTAGTTGAGATAGTTAAGTGTGGTTCCGTTGAAGCGATTCTGAAGTGAGTGAAGAAAGTAACCAGTCCCAAAGTGGGAAGGTGAATTTTAAAACTCGTCGTACCTGCTAATATCGTTTTGTCCGGAATCTCTTGTTATCATACAACCGTATTGTATTCTCTGGTAATTAACCTTAACTCCGGTACTTATTTGCGTATTTAATTAAAACCCTGTTGAAAAATCCACATTCTCACTGGAAAAGTTGTCCGCATCTTTAATTTTCGCATATAAATTTTGTACCTGCGTTATATATACAAACATTTTTAATATTTTTCACTAAAACTTTTTATTAATTCTATGCATAATTTGTCAGAATAATTTTAATCAGAGGAATAAATGATTAAGTATTCGATGGTGTAAATAAATCGGAGCACAAGCGTACATCACGTTTTAAAATAATGCAATTTCCCTTTCAACTTTCTTTCCAAACTTCATCGTTACATATATGAAATTGAAATATGTAGTACAATATATTGTGGACAAAAATGCCATGCATATTAGTATTACTGATAATATAAGCAATAATTTAGGAGGATTAGCTGGTACTTGTTTACTCTGATAACACATTTTTCTTTCTTCCCTATTCCATAGTTACTCACTTTAATTTCTAATTACAAGATCTGCAAATGACCAGATATCCAATTTTAATTTCCCAAATAACTATCTCATTATAATATTTGTCGAAGATTAATTACCGTCTATAAACTCAACCTACAATGATCATAGTAGACGTCCTCCATATTAATCGCTTTATTTCTAGAGGAAGGATGTAGAACTCTCAGCGAAGGTAATATATGAGTCGCCTTTCTTCATCTGTTTGATTAAAAAAATTACGAAAGTATACCTTTAGTATGCCCTACTCTTCAACATGCCCGCATTCACCTTCATTAATTTTTTGCACGTTACACGGATCCACTTCTCTCTCGTTTCGCATGTAATTATTCGTATCTCTAACATTCTAACAGACTTTATAAGAGAACGAATATGATAACATTCAAAAAACCTGTAGCTCGTGTTACGGCAAAAAGCGTTGTTAAAAATCAGTGTCTAAATTCCATTTTAACACTCACATTTTTGTCTCCACTTATCCCAATCTGATTAGTACACCTTTCAAAATTTTCAATATATAATATTCAAGTAAAGACTGTATACGAGATTAAATTGTTATCATTACATGAGCTAACAAATATCAGTTATAAATATTGTAGGCTTCCTTGAACTGATAACAGTGTCTTGAATGCTGAATAATTTAAGAAAACGAATTTTAATAAGGTATAAATATTTAAGTTAGACCTAAAGGAACATATTCCTTAAGGGAATGAATATTGAATGGAGTAAAGGAAATGTACGACATAAATTAGGGAAATAAATCGATACGAGGGTTGTTGTCCTTAGTACATTTTATTTGCCAAGCGTAGTGTATCCGATGAATAATAGACGATACACATGCATACTTTCGGCGTCGAATTTATAATGCGAAACGCACACTGACCTTTCGCCTCAGCTTCTTCGCCGTGATGTGTCCTGCAAGAGCCTCCAAACTCCAACAAAGAAACATGACTTGGCAAACACTCCGCTTAAAGTGAACATGAACTGGCTTCCAGCAATTCATTAGCTCCACCACTTCGCGCGGTTCCATTTCCCTTTCATCGACTCCTCGTTCCATGTCAAGGTGAAAATTTCTTAATACAAAATTAAAGTAATTATTTTTTGGCTTTAAATGCTTATATTTAAAAGGTGAATCGATCAAGGATACGCTTCATTGAAGCATTGATGCAGGATTTGCTGTTTCTTACGCAAGGTGTAGGAATTCTGACTGGAAATAATTGGACTTCCTTTTTACAAGAAAAAATAGTAATTTCTGAATTTTCATAATTAATTTTAGTAAAAGCAGGATAGTATACTATTGTATAGAACAGAAGGAGAAGTTTTGATAAATGTGACTCAAGATACGCACGATTCACGCAAATTTCTTTAGGAAGGAAGAGTCAAACATTTTGTAGCTATATTCAATAGTCATTGTCCGTTAAGGAATTGAATTACGTATTAGAACGGTGCCTACAATGTTAAAGTCAGATGTAAATATGAACGTTAGATAATGGCGAAATTGTTTAAATATTAAGAGATAAATAAATAGATACTTAATTCCAATATTTATAATAAAATATTGATACAAATTTTAGATAATATATTTATAACTAGTATAAATAAAGAGATAAACGAATTAGTATTTCCAATTTATTTCTACAAAGGATTTACCTTCGCAGGCATCGTCCGATATTATCCATAACAACATTATTTATCCTTAATGATGGTTAATGACGAATTTTGAACCAGCCATTTAACACAGTAATTTCAATAGTATGAAGTATAATTCAAAATATCTCCGCTTCCTCTTAGTATTCACTTTCCACTTTTCAGTTCTAAATTCGTCGATTATCCTTGATTCTCAATTTTTTCTCACAAAAGGGCGACCCTTTCTCCGTTTCGTGACGAAATTTCTTACTCCTAATATTGAATAATGACGAACTTGAAATCAGTCATCCGTTGCATGGTAATTTCAATGTTAAAAGACTAATTCAAAGTTTCTCCTAGCGGAAATGAACATCTCAGATTGTATCTGGCATACCGTTTGAAATTCTCATTTATAAATTTGTCGATTATCCTCGTTTCTCAATTTTTTGCCATACGTGGCAATATTCCTTCTCCTTCTTTTCGAATAATGAAGAATATTGAATCAGTCGTATATTGCACAGTGTAGGATACCATTTCAGAAAGAAATCACGAATCGGCCACTTCCAACAAAACATCTTATAAACCGGTGAACATTTCCTAGATGTAAAGGAAAAGATATTTTGAGTAACGAAATTCAGTTATGTGCTCTCTGCGGGAAAGTGAAGCGTAGATTAGGAAAATCATGAAAGCGTGGCCCACGACGACCAAAACGAAGCTCACAGAATACGATTGCAAATTAGCGTGCGCCTTTGTGTGCTTTCGTTCCGTTATCTTGCAGCTCTTTTTCTTAGTTAAAATGGATTCATGCGTTTTAAGCTTGTGTTATTCAGTTCCTGTCATTTTCTCAACATTTGGTGTCTCAAAACCAGTTTTCGCCACCGTAAAATTGCAATTTCAGCATTAAGAATATTAGTTCCTCATTTCTCCGTGATGAGAAGGATTGTTTTCCTTCCACTAGGTATTCTACTTCAACTTCTCAGTTCCATATTCATCGATTGTCCACGTTTCTCGATCTTTCTGTACACAGGAACGATCCTCGTTTGGCATTATTCGATATAATCCCGTGACGTTCCCTGCCCTCGTCGCGGAAGTTCGGCCCAGTTACAAGGATCACCGTGCGTCTAATTTCCTCGGAAGTTTTTAAATCACGATCTTAGAGCAGCGCAAACATGCTCTTATCCCGGGAAGATCTGCTGTTAACGAAAATTCGTCTGGCGTTCCTTCCTTCCTGAATATGCATCGGGTAAGCACAGGTCGCGGGTAAGGGTATCACAAGGACCAGCGGGAAAATGGAGCCAACTTTCTGGCATGCTCGACGCCGCCCTAAGTTTTTCCTGCTAAGAAATCGTCGTTACCGTCCATTGTGAGTTTATCTGCGGAAAAACATGGCTCCTGGAAATTGACATTATTCGACCGTATTAAATTGAAGCTATATTAAAGTGCCTGTGCAGCGGAGAACTCCATAAATTGCACGTTAAAATGCAGAGATTCGTCGTTTGTGTATGCACAAGGAGATCTACGCATGCAAAAGCGGTTCTGCGCTACCTTTTCATTTGAGCAGTTGCAACTTTGCGAGGATATATCGTAGAATATTATTTGGGGCTTCGTATAGAGGACAAAGCCGTACTCGTACGTCGTTCGATTGAATTTTCACTTCGATAATCTTGTCGTGGAAAACAGAGACATGCGTTCGGTTAAAAGATTGGGAAACTCTCATGGTGTCTGTTTCTCCTCAGAAATTGACTTCTGGTCTCCAGATCGAGGGGGCAGGACGACTAAAGTATTCAGCTTGAGGAAACCGCATGAAATTTAATATACCATGTTTGATTGCCTGGTAATTTCTTTACGACTGAATTATTTCATTAAACTCCAATCCTGCATGTTATTGCTTTAGCAACTAGATGGAGTTTTACTTGTTTTTATTCATTATGGCTGGTGCAAGCTATTAGAGTTGGATACAGTGCACACTCCACCATATAGATTTTCTAGTTAGGAACATGTCGCTGGCATACTCTTCATTCAGTCTGAAATCACTTGAAAACCAAAAATTGCCCATCAACTATCATGGCGTTAATTTAGTGATTTTATGCACCGTAATTTGCACGTAATGTAAAAAGGGATATTATTTTCGTGAAACTACCAGTGTTCAAATTTTTATAAATTTCCAGCAAGAAACTGTCTTTGTCTTTGTATAGTAAAGCGGTCTAAATACAGATTCAATACAGGGATGCGAAAGTAAGACTCAAGGAAGTACGCAAACATTAAGCATAGCAGTTTATGGCGTTAACCGCTTACTCTACGATAAAGAGTCTAACACGTCTTGAAGTACTCATACTAAATCCCATAAATATCAATTCCGCTTGCATTATACTGAACTTACATGAAGCGTATTTTAACGTGCGCGAAATTTCAATAAATCATAAAAATACGCAATATTTTGTTTTGAATAAAATGGGAATGAACGTTGCCAATTAAAATTCAATAACAAGAGTACGCTCAATTTCTCGTAAATAAATCATGGTGTATGTAGTTAAGAGAGAAAGGTGAGAATTACCATTAATTGGTATATAAAACCTACCAATGTTCAAATCCAAAACCATTTCCTAGCGTTTAATATGAAATTCCCCATTCAATCGATCATTGCCTTTGTCACATGATTGCATGATATTGCGATCAGTATACGTTAAACCAAATTTTCATATTTATTCGAATTCTTCTTTCCTTTCCTCATCCGTTGGTTATATAACCTGTGGTAGATATAGTGTAATGTTTCAAATAACGATGTGTGGATTGTCGGAATAAAATTATTCTTCATGTTAATCAGTAGATGATTTTTCGTTTACCGATTTAAGATATATCGCCGAATTTTCAACGCATATTATTCGGATCGCCATTTTTCCGCAACGATGGAACCGCCATGGGCAGGTGTTTGCCACAGCTCACGGCCGACAAGACTGGTTCCACCGTCTAATTCAAACTCCTCCGCAACTCCGTGCCAAAATATACGCTTACTGCAGCGTAACGGAGGTATGTAATCGCGTTTCCGATTTTCCTGACGACAGTGGATAGTATTGGAGGCATGATGCGTCCAGCATTTCACCGTCCTCCTGAAGAACGCGCGCGTGAACAAAGATACACTGCTTCGCCCGTTTGGTTTCTATGCATTCGGCACTCGTTCCAGACGGAGAACCAAGAAACCGAGGATATACCTCGACGGGCAGGAACAAGAGATCTGGCTACAGATTCGATATCGGAAAAATCGGTATGATCTTCCTCGCGATTATTATTCCGCCGGCGATCTCTCCATTCATATTCTTGCAAATTTTCTTCATCCTCCTTCTCCATATCGTACCGGGATACCTGCTGTGGGAGGGTTTGATTGTACACATGGCTTGGATTAGTTGCTGGACTCGCAGTTCTTGGTAATTTTGCTAGATGCATTCAGGTGACACGCAATTTGATATTTTAATACGTATTGACCGGTGGATTGAATTTGCTGTTTAAGTTGTTATTCTAATCGCTATTCTTAATTGAGTATTTTAATTATGCCACTAAGGTAACACGAAAACTGGTTAACCAGATAGATTAACCAGATGGTTTTTTGGCGGATTGAAGTATAGGCCAATATCGTAGTTTTTATTAAAGTCGAGTTTATTTATTTATTCATTTATTTACACGGGATAAGCCCATCAGAAAAATGAGAAGAAAATTATTTCAGTGCGGCGTAAAGTTGATGGCAGCGGAGAGAAATGAAAATAGAGAGTGGAAATAAAAATGAAAATAAAGATATGCTAATACGCAGACGAGATTTATAGAAGAATTGGAAAAAAGAATTTTATACAGAGGGTGCCATATTCTAGCAGCCTTACAGAGCGAAGCGATTGGCTAAATTAACCTAGGTTAGTGTAAGTGTTGCTAACCTTAATAATCATTCCATAAATACGAGAGTTGCAAGCAAAAGCGGTTCTATATTGTTGTGTATGGGGAAGGATAATTAGCCTTGAATAAAATGTTTGCACATCGAATGAGGATTTTTCCAATATATCAGAATAATTTGCAAGGTGAATGAGCACTTTACAGACAAGAAGGATGTTGTACATGTCCCTCCACCTTTCTAAAGTTGCTAAATTGAGTGGTGGGAGTGTGAAGTCATAGTTATGTGAGTACATGAACTTGGGTTGCCCAATATGTCGTAAAGCTAAACGTAGGAACTGGTACCACACTTTTCCTCAAGAGATAGCTTGCAATTTAAGGTAGAGAGGCGGGATTGCTTGAATTCCGTGCCAGACAGCTTTGATTACGGTTTAATTCACTGCTCTGATATACGTTGACCATTAAATCGAATTGACTGCTGTATTGGCATTCAATGTTTTGAATTATTGTTACACTTTCATTTGGAACATAACTTTCCTTTCGTTATGAATTTTAGCTTGCATAATATTTTTTTTTCAATATCCGGCCAGAATAATTAATAATTGTAAGTTTTTACGATGTCCAGCATTTGCAGGGACCTATGGAAGGCGTTAAGATAAATATTTTATTACATCGAAATGTAGAAGTCGTACGCTGTCCAATCTTATCTTATTTTCATGCCTTCCAATAATATATGAGCTTTATAATGCAACGATCTGGATTATGTCATTACAATATAGTTCAAACTCGACAGAAGTCTATTCATATTGTCCCTAAAGGATGTATTTAAGTATGAAGATATTTACAAATTGCGTGAAAATAAATCTCGGAAATAACCGCCGAATTCAGGTTACCAATTTCATCATGAGCGCCCATTTATTTTTCAGAGGATTTACGCAAACGCAAAATTATTCTTCAATTACTTACTTTCTGCTGTAGTTACCATTGTAGAGTATTGATTTCTTAATTTAAGGCACCATTCTCGGTACAAACACAACCAAATATTCGAAATGTGAGAAAACTGACACATCGTTCTGTTCAATTCGTATCCCGGTCAAATCCAGTATATTCTTATCGCCTTAAATTATCGAGATTGAATTGTATTTCCATGCTTTTAATGGAAGTAACTGAACATTAGGGAAATGGGTAAGCCTATGCAAGAGGAAGATATTCATGCCATGCAAAAGAACGCTTGTGAATGCATTAACCTCGCATGGATATAAATGACGTGTGCGAAGATGCTTCGAATTGAACGCAATTGCGTGCATTTTATACTAAGAAATCGTCGGGAATTTTCGGGCAGAAGTCCTATTTATACGATATCTAACTGAAATTTTTATTTGAATGCTTGGTAATAGAATATGCATGTCACACGACGTGAATAGTATCATTGAACCCAATTGAGGCAAAATTAGGGTAAAGTTGGCCTGAGGAAATAATTCTGGACGTCTAATAGCAGCTATCGCTAAAACTTCCAAATGTAATAATTAAAACAATAAATGAGTGTGAAGAATGTCATTTTTCTTGCTGCTAAAATCACTTAAAGAATGTAATAATATACAGTTCAGGAAACAGTGTTTGATCATGTCTTTACGTGTGCAAGCTTGGAATAAATTTGAATTGCTTCCGAAAACTAGTCGTAACTTGAGAAACACAGAGGAGTATTGTACAGTTAATTTAGTGGCGACTTACACGGCGAGCACTATGATAAAATAATAGGAGATTAATTTATAATGGATATTCCACAACGAAGCAATATAGAACCTTTGTCAATGGTAAAGGATATTCGCATGCATAAGGTACCAGCGGAAAAATTTTTAAAGCAGACGAGACACCCAGTGCGATGGAAAATCCGCGAGCAATCTGCGTAGAAGCATCACGACAATAATACAAAGAGAATATCAACCATTGGAGTAAGGCTCATAAACTAAAAATCCAAGAATCCTCCATACTCATATCGCGAAAAGAGACTTCGAGATAATTGCAATGTAAGCAAGTTTGTTTTGGCTTTAGTGACGACCATGTAATAATAACTGGACTAGGAGCAACTTCACGTGAGGTAAGGAAATAAAATGTTCGCGATTTTCTAATTTCATTGTACCATAAATGTCACTGACCTGATTCCATGAGTACAGATATGAAATGTAGAAATTTGTTACGTGCTCGTCGCGAAAAAATTTTCCAACACGTATGGTTAACGCCAATAAACGAGAAACTCATGGAAACAGAGTGTCGAGAGTACCGTCACTGGAGCGCGAAAAGCGAGAGTCGTGAGACGAGACAGGCGTGATTTGCCAGAGAGCAAGACCTAGTTCTTTCGCTCGCCACTGTGGCTCACCCAGTCGCTTCGTTGCGGTCGGCACCGATGCACTTAGAAACGGGAAGCGTCATTGTGGCCTTTACAAGTGTCTTTGGCGATGGAAAACCTGATGCACATATTTAGCGATCAGCTGCGGAATGGAGCAGCGGATTGAAAGTTGGCCAAATATGTGTACACAACGCGCTCGGCAACGCGTACGTTGCTGCTACACCGGACACACGTACTACGTTATAGCCGGTGTTTAACCGTGCTGCACAGTAAAAAGCACCGATCTTCGAAACACTAAATTCCACGTATCAGCGTCGCGCTGGCGAAAGGCGGCGGCACGTAAAACGCACCGCAACAGGAAAGGACCACTGCTAATTCCTCTTATATACCGAAGGGAATTCGGGATTGATTGATTTACATATCATAAATACCTGATTCGCAGACCATTCATCTTTCTCGAGTCACTGCAGAGCGATCTGTGCGTTATGTTGTTGCAGGGACTTTGGAATGACGAGTGAGGAAGCGTTAAAGGATATTTCGATATTTCCATAGAATCCTGAAGACATTAGGGAATGTCTGAAGTGGGTGCGTGGTGTTGGTTCAGGTTGCTGCATGTGCTTGGTAAATGTAATTAAATGGTTAGGGAATGTGGAGTAGTCGATTTCAATCGAATTATTACGTATATGTGTCTTCCAAAGTGAAAACCTTGACCGCCTTGGGAGCCGAAGGGAAAAAACCTGCTGATTTTGGTATTTGGATAGGATTGGTTGCGTATGTTTGGGTGAATTTTATTGAGATGATGAATAAATCGAATAAGCGGAAGCAATAGCTAGAGTACGGGTAGTAATTAATTTACGAGCGATAACTCTGAATATGCGTATTAACGGCGTATTTGCAGCTCGGAGCATCCTCTATTCTGAAATTTGTTAACTTTGTTCGGCTGTAGAAGATGATCCATTTAGTGATTTTCATGGATTCTGGTGGAATTGGTTTTTGGATACTGTGTCTGGTAAAAACACCAGTAAAAGGTATTTCGATTTGGAGTGCATATTCTGCGATCACTTCAAGTCGTGTGGCCATGATTCCAATAGCTTTGTCTTCCTGTGTCGTACGTAGTTGGAGGTCAGATAAAAAATTGCACGATTTTGAAGATATTTCGAAGCTAATGTGTGGCCGAGGGATGAAGAAAGACAGGTAGAGTGGACGGGAAGTACCTGTATATCCTTTCCAGTTTGGGTTCGACTATGTGACAGACCGGTCTGACAAATTGGCAACAAAATATGAACTGTGCAATAATTAAAATTAAAATTGAAGGCACAAGAATTTCATATAACATTAGAAAAACAATTAACAACAAATGTGCACGATAAACTTCATTCGATGGCACAGAGACGGCAAATATGCTAAACAATGCTAGAACCTGGTAGTGTCAAACAGTTTTCTTCCAGCGAGTCATACACATTTCTGCAAAAAATAATATGAATTTCCCAGAGATGCATGCAAATTACAGTATACGATAAGAAATTAGACGCTGTATTTAATATCCATAGCAATGTTAAAATTTCTCGTTATTTTCTCACAATTAGTCCATAGACTTACATGCAAAATGGAATACAAAGGTGGAAAGGAATAACCATCACGCGGACAGTTATACAGAAAGATGCGCATACGTTTCTTTGAAATATTAATGCCGGAATATCCCTTTTGGGCACAAGGAAAGCCTTTCAAGCTGTAACCAATATTTCATGATTGGAAAATCCATTTCGAGTAACGTAGCTGGAGGGTATGCAAATCTTGAATGCATGCGATTCCATCAGGCTTATTCATAGTCAAGCAACTGCAATTTATTCACGACAGAGTGTTCACTTCTTTGATTAGTTTATTTGCCACGGATATCTGATAATTGGAAACGTCATTCACCAAAACTACCCCGAAATGGACTACAGTTCACGCTGCAGTTGGAACGAACTACGGTAATCACCGGATAAGCAATCAGTTCACCATTGCTAAGGCTCCGCAGTGTACTCCTTGGTAAATCGCTTATGTGCGAGATTATGAATAATTAGAGGAAAAAGGGATACTTTTAGACGTTGCATAGGACATAAAAATAGAAACCATTAATCGCTACTATTAATAAAAGGAAATTGGCTTTCAATTAGAATTGACCGAAGTTAAAATTATTTATTATTAGTTACTGTATTGTTTCTGTTGGAAGTTTCTTTTGTAGCAAAAGGCTTACCTTATTTGCCGTTGAACTAGATAATATTAGGTCAAATTTGGACGCTGGATATGAAAATGGGAATTTCTAAGTTCTTACATTATTCTTATTATAAAAGATGTTCAAATATTCTTTGTTACTAAAAGGATTTTCCTATCGTAGCGCTGTTCTCCTGACAGAATAGAATCAGAAACTGCAATACCATACAATTTAACATATGTCATTTCAAATGATTATATTCTTCATCGGTGTACAGTTTGCACGATCCATGATGTAGAATTCTATGGACTGAACGTATATATCAAAATATGTATGGTAGCAGAGTAACAAGCATGCGGCTGAAGGAAGAAGGAAAGAAAGGCAATGTGTTTATATGTACAACGCAAGAGAAGTTGAGAAGTTAAATTACTTTGTTACTGGCTAGTGGGAGGTGGTCGTTGGCCGTCATCACCGCTCCTTCTCCAATTCGTTAGTGTACATTCTCATTGAAATATACTATCCGCGGTATCGCATCGAACATAACGGCTCTTGGGTTATACCATCGTCTAACTTTGTATCTTAATGCGTGCATCAACGCGTTCATGCCGTATCCAAGGTCTGCGCCGTGGGGCGGCACCAGGAATCACTGCCTGCTTCGTGGGGAAGCGCAGCGCCATATTATACAAATCAACATAATACCCTCGCAGCAATACCGATTAGGTGAAGCATATAGATCTCGACGAGCCAAGAACGAATTTAAAGCTAGATTTTGGTCGCCGTTAACAGTTTTTAAGAAAATTGGTTTTGAAAGATAATCGCAATTCGTCAAATTTCACTCTAACGTATAACAAAACGACAGAAGCTATACGATGCCGGTTGGGTTCAATGAACTCCGTGCACCTTATTTAGTATGTTCATATACAATATTTCGGCAGCATCTACTTCCATATACCACAAATTGTTATGCAGATCTGAGGGTGCGAGTTCTAGGCCTAATTTTGGAACACTCCTTCAATTTTTTTCGAAAAGTAGATGTCTGACGTGAATTGTAACCATCGCTCGCTATTCTGTGCATATTTTACTATAAAACGCGATTATAACTCGTATCAAAAAATTCTACAACTTCGTACGAAAAAGAGTCATGCATGTTTGCCGGGAACCACAGTACGCGTATGGACCACGCACGGCGAAGATTGTGTTAGGACGTAGTGCAAGCTTTAGTTATAATTTACGTCGAGTGTGAACGGAAATTTCATCTAACACCCGACCGACGATTACCATGCCCTAGCACTTGAGGCACGATTAATGTGCTGTGTGGGAGGAACCACCATGGTGCGAGATGATAGGCCTCCGCACCAGTGTTTCGTTTCAAAATTTTTTGGTCGCCGAAGGAAGATTTACTGCCGGGCTAAGAGGCCGAGGACTATCAGAAGATTCCCTAGAAGACGGCTCTATTTCTCTTGATCGATCACGTACCTCACGGTGATCGAAATTTGACCAGCCTCTGGACCATCGGCGCCAAACTCAGTCGTTTAGGGCTGCCTACGCATTGTGAGTAAAATCAGTGACATTTGGGGGACCGAATACGCCCCAGCCGTGAATTCTTGAACACAGGGTGCGACCCAGAGGTTGGGGATGAGCATTCAGAACTTAGACTAAAACGCGAGGTCTAAATAATCCTTCCTTCTTTAAAGGCGGTTAAAATTTTTCTGGTGTAGCTTCTGTACATTTAAATAATATATAAACCCTTGGAGATGGAAGTCAGTCATTCGCCTGGTGAATCAATCATTGGAATCAGGAGAAATGAACAATGGTCGCAAATACTGCCAACCTCTGAAGACGCGGCAATCAATAACAAGAAAATGTTAGCTAATGAACTGGACGAAAATACCACGGAAGGAGAAGATTCCGACCAGGACTTAGATGAAGAGGAACTCGATGCCTGGAGGCAGGAAGCAAAAGGAGGAGGTGCAGCCACGAATGTATGTTGGGAGGAAGAAGGATTGTTAATAGATGACATGGACAGCTACGATCCTGTTTCCTTGTATATGTTGTTCGCCACAGGCTACATATTAGCAACAATCATTTAGGGATCGAATAAGTATGCTATACAATACATGTACAACTCCGCATCGAGCAGCAGAAGGCAACAACATGCCTGGATGCCTGTTAAGGAAGAAGAGATGAACACATTTATTGGTATCAAGCTCGTCATGGTTGTAGTACGTCTACGTGAGAATAGATTACATTGTTCGCAGGCAGACATGTATTCTCACACACGTATAAAAAGCGCGACCAAACGCGTTCGCCTTATATCAATACTGTAATATTTATATTTTTTCGACAACTCCACCGCTAGAACTGAGAACCGTTTAGATAAGCAGAGAAATATTGTTGATGCAATTGTCCACACGCTTGTCGGCAGTGTAAAACGTGGTAAAGATATTTTAAGCGAAGAAACAATGTTTCCACGGAGAGGACGCCACAGTATTCAGTAATATATTTCAGGCAAGTCTCATAATTAAGGGACAAAAATTTATAAACTGTGCCTTCCGGAAGGACACATGCACGACATTCATATTTATGCCGGATCTAATGAAACCGCAATAGTGAAAACACATGCGCATATTGTGATGAGAGTAATAGGAGCATTATTATCCGAGGGAGGCATATTATTTGCTAAAAGCTTTTATACGAGTGTCCCATCAGCCGAGGACATACTGCAAAAGAGAGCATTCACTTCTGGGACTGTAAAAATAAAGCAGATGGAGTGCCCTTTGCATTACAAATTCGAAGCTGAAGATATGCATGTGTATCGTTTATTATTCATCGGATTCCTTATGATTGGCAAGTAAAATATACTAACAACATGTATTCTCGTATCGATTTACTTCCACTAATTTATGTCGTACATTTCTTTTACTCCATTCATGTTTCATTCCCTTAAAAAGTTTATTCCTTTACGTCTACCTTAATTACTTGTATTTTGTAAAAAATCTATTTCCTTCAACCATTTAGCATTCAAGACACTTCTAACTGTTTAAGTGGATCTAAATTATTCGTAATTGTTATATATTAACATCTACGTTTGTAATGTTAACTTTTTAATCTTGTACTGAAGCTTCATTCGAACATTATTAATTGAAAGCTTTGATATGTGTACTAATGAGAGGGGGATAGATGGAGACGAAAATGTGAGAATTGTAATGGAATTTAAACACTGATTTTTAATAACGCTTTATACCGTAACGCGAGTTACACATTTTTCGTATGTCGTAATTTTCGTTCTGTTATAAAGTCTGTTAGAATATTAGAGATATGAAGAATTACATGCGAAGCGAGAGAGATGTAGCTCCGTGTAACATGTAAAAAATTAATGAATGGGAATGGAGGCATGATGAAGAATCGGGCACATTAAATGTATACTTTGGTAATTTCTTCAATCAATGAGATGAAGAAAATCGACTCATATTCTACTTTCGCTGAAATTTCTGCATCCTTCTTCTAGAAATATAGTGATCACTATGGTGGACGTCTCCTTCGATCATTGTAGGTTGAGTATAGAGAGGGTAGTTAATCTTCGACAAATATGATAGTGAGACAGTTATTTGTGAATGTAAAATTGGATATATGGTCACTTGCAGACCTTGTAATGAGAAATTGCAATGAGCATATACGAAATAAGGAAGATAGGAAGTGTGTGTCATTAGAGTAAATAAGTACCAACGAATCCTCCTAAAGTATTGCCCATATTATCAGTAATACCCATGCGCATGTCATTTTTAAGTCATAATACATTTTATTTCATATTTCAATTTTATAAGTGCAATGATGAGATTTGGGAAGAAAGTTGAAACTAACTTCAGGTTTTGCACTAACTTCAGAATCCTTTCAACGGAAACACAATTAATTATCGCAACTAATATTACGCCAAGGCATAATTGCGGTTGCAGAAATTATATCAGAAACTTATTTTGATGATTAATATTTCATTCTATTCCTTATCATTCCTATTCCTTCAGCATCCTATTTAATAAGGAATTTTTAATGAAATTGTTTCCTAATTAAAATAAAGGTATTCAAACCCTGTCCAGCGAAATTGTATTATCATCCGTTACTATTACACGTATTATTAATTTATTCAATGAACACTTATTCCATTTGGAAGCCTCGTTCCTTACTATTGACGTCAGAGGAGCTAATATTTAAATACTCAGCCTATTAAACGATTTTGTTGCACTCAACCTAGGTTAATTTTGCCATTATTATAATGTAACACCAGGCCATGCTCTTCACCTTTATAAATATTCACCAACAACTGCAGGAATTATATTTAAACGACTGCGGACTATGTACAAATATACTTATTTTCTTAACAAGTACTCAAGAACAAAGATTGACTATAATATACCACAATAATCAGGGTATCAACGTATTAGAGGTAAGCTTGTTATAATACCACTCTTGTTCTTCTACAAAATACCACGTGGTGTAAAACGTTCGTTCTCAAATCAGATTAAAGCTTTTGCACTGGATATTGCCAAAGATATGAGAAATGTTGCACCATTATAAGTAATGGGAGGAGGAAAATATTGTAAGCCATTCCTTCGCTGGAAGGCAGACTCTGAATTTAATATATCAAGTATTAATTCTACGCCTTTACACTTAATATAGAAATGTAATATATGCTGTGCCCTTTCAAATGCGTAGGAAATCATTAATTAAAGGCAATTTCATGTAATTTAACGAGCCTATAAATCTATTTTTTATGAAAATTACTTCCTTTTACCCACTAAGCTGTTTCTACATTTATTTATTTTTATTCTGTCCTCTACAGTAATAAACAATAATGAGATATTAGTATACTAGGATACTTATTTTTTTACATTAAAATATTATGATACTCTGGATGAACCAATAATAGATGTCAAATTTTGGAAATTAAGGGAAATTGATATTTCTAGACATTTTACGTGATATCTTCATACCCGTAGAATCACCAAAAGCGTTTAGTCTAACGAAATATTTAACATAGAAAGCAATAAAGATACGAAACTGGAAAATCAAATAATGGACATTTACATTATAATTATAACATCCATTGTTTTTACAAAAGACGTAACAGATATGACAGCTATTCCTGAAATTTTAGTGTTCTTTAACCAAACAGATCCTTTTAAAGTATTCACGTTACCAAATAACACTTAAATAAAGAATTACCGAAATACGAAGTTATCTATACCTCAGAACCAAGCTTGGCATACATTTATATAATTCCATTTATGTAAATGTTACATCACAGATTCGGATGACATAAAATGAAACTTAACATAAGACCTTCGAAACCGGTTAAAATGACGGTTTCCTGAATTCCTGATTTCATAGTTATTTAAGCAATGCTTTTTGGGAACAAAATTAATATTCATATTTATTATTACAGTAAAAGCAGCTTTAAATATACGTATCTATTTCCATTAAATCACTTAATATAATACGTGTACGTTATTCAAACATACGTCGTAGCACGGAAGCTCCAACATTGAACATCAGACACTCACACAAATCTCCGCATGCCAATTTTACGCATCGAACCAACTGCTGAAGCATACTGATCCGAGAATATCCAACAAAAATGAAAAAATGCGAGACACAGATGCTTCGATAAAGAATTCCAACCATCTCCATCAATTTACAAGTGGAGCAATCAATTTCTAAGCACGAGGCACTTATATTCAATGGCTAACTGCTGAATAACTGTAATACCTATATAGAATCGAAATTCCACAGCGCATATAAGCACTGGTTTCCGAATCGACGAACTTTCAAACATCTGCCATTCGAAAACGGAAATGTGAATAAGGAGCGCATTTTATCCCACATTATATTCCACAATCTCGTTTTATCTCTACGCGTGGAACCGACCTCTGCTATCAGATATCACCTCAATGACACACCTCGATTCATATTCGTTTACCAACCATCGCTCTACTATTACCAAGTTAAGATCGAAGTCTCGATACGCCTTGTTGCCACTCATTCACAGTAATCGAGCAATAAATCCATGTTGAAGATGATGTCGGCGAATCAATTAAATCAAGTTTATTGTGTGACAGTACTTGGAGAGATACGTAGTTACTGCAGAATTTGACTCAGCATGATGAAACGAAGTAATCTTTTGGAAAGCATGTAATATGGCGGAGGTGAATCCTGCCAGTTACAACAATTGAAATAACAACTAATCCTTTGTACCTTGAAAACATTTTCATTTCTGCGATATGTAGTGCATTAAGTCAGATGAGAGCACTGGCAGGTAGCATTGAAATAAAAACTTCGCTTCCGAAAGAAAAGTTTAAAGATACTTTCGTGTTCCATGAAGTGCTGCTCTTTCGGTGTTTTCATTGTTACTGCCTGCTGAGGATAAAAATAGGTAATAAATTGCTGATCTACGAATATGTTCAAGAGGTACAAGTGGTGGGGAAGTTGTTGATAAACTTTGCATGAGAGTAAGTTGTGAAGAATAATATTAAGTATTACTGTAGCACTAAAAATACCTAAAGCGCTATATAAACATTACGTAAGTAAGGAAATATAACAGGAAAATTGTAGAGGACGAGTAAGTATCTCATTTTAAAGATATATAAGAGATTTTGTATTGGTCATGGAATAACATGACCTATGTAAACAATTGTAAAATATGGAGACTAATTGTGCCATTTTCACTCAAGTCTTTGAAACGAGATATTTCCAATCTATAAATGCTTATAATGATATACATTTTTGCTACTTACGTTAATAGTACAGTACATATTTACCGTAACTGTATCTGCATACTTAAAACCAGACTTTTACCCATTCTAAGCGTTCTTTCACTGGATTCTTCTATATACAAGCTTTTTGATTGGTAAAATCGATTTACTTCCTTTCCCATGGCTTTTCACACCATAGTACCAACATACCTTAATTTCACGTGCATTTCTACAATAGTATGCGATTCGTGGAATCTACGACTTCCTATTTACATATTTTCTACAAGTGTGCCACTTTCTTCATTAATATCATATTCAAATCCAATTTTCTTAATCTTTTGCATCATGAAAATCTTCCTTTTAATTCACAACCATGTGCTCATATAATTGCGAAACGCTATTCGAGGCTGACAATTTTGTTTTATGAGGGAAAGGCGATCGTAGATAGGCGCTCTCATGTCTTATACTTTTGGAAAGCGGAAAACCAGGTAACGAACTGCAGAACTCCTCGCAGCGGTGCCAGTAGAAAGCCGCGATTGGGGACTCACTTCGCTCGTATTTTATTCATCATTGTCGGAAGCAGGTTACACGTACATGTCTCGGCGTACTGGCTATAATTCTGGCTTAATGCCTGGTCTACAGCATTAGTGCTTCTGACAAGCACGTGAGCAGGTGCGAGCAACTTCGTCCGGAATCTTTCTGCTCAAACTGAGATAGGATAAGGCATATCACACTCGCACGTTTAGCCACAAACGGTACGTTTCTCCTTCGCGTTCAATGCTCTCGCTGCGGCTAGATCGTACAGCGATACTAACCCAATTATGGCTGCGCAAGAAGGATCAATCCTCCTTCTCGTTACGTGTTTCAACGTAACTGGCTACGTAGTTGGTAGGTAGGTTAAATTACGAGGAAAAGATACAAATTCAGAACTGGATAAGCGATGAAGGATCATCTAAGCGTGTGTACAGCAATGTATAATGCAAGAACACCACTCTGAGGAATAAATCAGAAATTTTGCGCCTAAATTTTTGGGAAAATGAGTAAAGACGATATTTATTAAAGGAGAACACCGAGTGATATGCATTGGATGGTGTGAGTGGTCTCTAGTATAAGACGCTTTGATAAATTTGAAATCTTCCATTAGTCAGTTTGAAGTGAAGCAGGAAGATTGTAGTATGAACTTTGGTTGTGTTTAACATTTGAATTACGGACGCTACCTGTACTCCTATTTCTGAGGTCTGCAGTTAAGTTGACAGCCAAAGGAATCCAAGTGACTTTTTTAACAATTCGTTTAATTTAATCACAGTTATATATTATAATAGCACTCTTAATTCTCGTTAACTGAATCTGTTACCATCGTCCATTTGAGCAACCAATCGGTCAGATTTACGGTCTCCGTTAGTCTGGTATGAATTATAAGCAAGTGTATGTTTAACTATATGCAGCTACCGTGTAAATAGGATAATTAATATTAGTGGAAGGAGATAGAGAATGGATTATGAACAGATTGCATAATTAATACGACATCTCAATGGGTGGCTATAGATACATTATAAAGGTAAAGATGGTAAACCTGATATCGTGAGAGAAATTTCTTGCCTTTGAATATTTTATTACGTCCAAATAAGAATAACAATTGCAATTTTATAACAGATAATCAGCGTACTCACGTACCAATGCCATATGCTAACTAAATAGAAATAGCATTTGCTACTTCATTATTAAACTGCCAATAAAATTGGCAGACAAATTATGTATGAATTATTAAGTTTAATTTTAAAACAAATTGCACAGTGCATGAAATTTTAATAAATATGGAAAGCATGATAATAAGTTAGAAGGTTTAATTAATAGTTTCTCGTATCACTGATTAAATGTATTTTATATGGGATTAGATAGAATTAGGCAACACTGTTCCATATATTAATAATTTTCATAAAATCTGTTATAATAATTTTGTAATTCTTTTAGAGTTTACATTAACGGAGACGAAAACGTAATTTAAACTTTTCTAGCATCCATTGTTTTTAAAAAATATGCGCATTTATCCAAATATAAGCAGTGAGATGGTTAGGAGGATCATTCTTGTCTTACAAGATGAATGAGAGTATCCTGGGTTAATCAATGCCTCTAATTAAAGTTATTTTCTGTTCTGAATAACTATTACTTGTTACGAGTTTAAAAATAAATACCCGTGCTCCCTTCCTATGAATATTGTTCGATCTTTATAAAACCTTTTTATATGATACGAATTTGCTTCATAATAGAGTATCCTGCAGATACTTCTGAAGAAGAAGCCATCGAGAAGAAATATTAGAATAATGTTCCATATTGATGGAACGGTAAAATATATATCCGTAAACCGAAAGAAACATACCAAAGCAAATACGGGTAATTTTGCACAACGTCGCGTACAATAGGATACCTTAATTTATATATCCTGTGAATGGTATTACCAACTTTGCAAAAATTGTTGAATTTATTAGTAATACCATATTGACATTGTTAATAACAAATTGCTTGTATCATGCATATACAATAGAAATAGAAAAGTTAAAAAAATATCTACTATAATGGAGAAGAAGTAGTTGTTATGGTATCCAACGAAATTCGAAAATCCTCGGCTGATTTCGGCAACCGATTGTAGGTCATATAAATAGGGCATTGAGCTTTGAGAGAGAAAATCATTGAAGGGCAATCCCCCTTTTTCCAAAAAACCGTCTAGTGCAGAGGGTTAATTTCCATCAATAACGCATATGATATCCAGGTACTATATACAAGTCGATATTTCTAATATTAACCGTGTATATTAATCAGTTAACTATTTCAGGTTTCTAAGCAGAAATGTAAATTCTGTATTCTTGTCTTACTTCATGCCACTCAGATTACTAGCAAATTCCTTTCACATATTCTCAGACAAATTTTCCGTCGGGTATTTCGTGAAAAATAACCTACCTTCTAATTTTCGTCATTTTAAGGACAAATTATTAGAAAGCTTGGAACAATCTTCGCTGCGTGTTCGAAGATAAACGAACCATGAAATGTGAAACTTGAAAGACAATAGTGCAAACGTGAGGAAACAGAGGTCTGCAGAATATATACTGTACCACGTATGTTGAACAAAGGCGAAAATATGTTTGCTAGTCAAGAGATGCCCAAGAACCTTGTTTAGAAGATGAATACCTCTCATCCTCTGGAAACCTGCGCTCTAAAATGGTTTGAATGAGACACGTCCAGCAGTTGCCTGCTATAGCGGCTGAGGATTTTCCATCTGAAATATTTCTAACAACCCCACATGAATCATCAGGTTTGGTACAGATCTCAACTACCACCAGGTTGCCACGATCTCATGGCTCTCTCTAAATTTCCCAGAGGACGAAATGGTCACCTCTCCAGCTTCCAACTTTCCTTCCAAAATATCATCTTTCCTGTCTCTCGACATACCCCCGCTGTATTTATGTTCGTGACAATGTCCGCTCTGCGGGCACGGGACGATCCTGAGGATCGGAGGAACGTGGATGAAGCGAAACCCGTGACAGGGCGTGCCGTCATCTGCAAGTGAAGTTGTCAGCCAAAATAAGTAGAGTGTCACTGGTATAAAGGAAGCTTTCACACTCTCCGCGCAGCCACCACCCGCTGACTCCTGTTCTTCTATTCCTTTTTCGCATTTTCTGCTCCGTGTCTTTTTTCCCCCCCGAATTGTAGTAGCCAGACGTGTCAGTGGTCTCTTGACTGCCGTGCTTCATGTCGAAACTCCCTCCAAAAGCGTCCACCGTGTGCACCATTGACGAGAGCATTTGGAGAGGGCCCAGGTTGGATTTGTTCGACTTCCGAACCTCGGAGGATTTTATCCCGGTACCTATTTTAGTACCCTTTGGCTAGGAATTTGAGGAGAGCTTCTCTGATTTCACTGGAGACTTTTGATAAAGGAATGCTTACAATTTTGTCGAATTTGGGCATGAAATGATTGGTAATTTTTGGTAGTAATTTTTCATACATTTGTCGTACACCTCGGACAATTTGTTGCAATTATTTGGTCAGCGATGGCTCAAAATGTTTGCTTCAAATCCTTAGAGAAATGTTGATGATCACAGGTGTAATAATTATTGCAATGTACCTATTGATGTTTTTGAGACTTAAAGCTTTAACTTCTGTCAGAAGAGTAAGGAATATATCAATTAATATTACGATAACTTGAAATCGTTTCTTTGAGTATATATGTGCGCGCTAGTTTGCACGGTCTAATGAAATGATGGCAAAACGCGTTTACCGATTACGTTACTCATTCGGAGGAATACTAGCTATAATGTTTTACACGAAATCTGCATTTACACGGGAATTGTACTTCCTTCTGCCAAGAAAAAGTTGGCTGCATCTGTTGCGAATTATTATGTACACGATTACCATATATTCATAGGATAGTGAGTTTCTGATGAAAATTAGAGTGAATTCTCCGTTCACGGGAATTAGCAGAGTTCCGCTAAATTCTGTAATAGATTTAACTTCGCCTTCAAGTATATTGACTCTTTACTTCGAATCTAAACCCACAGTTTCTATGCCACTAGTAATCAGAACAATTATAATTTTTAACGCACGTTGGATATTTACTTATTTCGAGATACGTTGGTATATTGTTAAGTGACCTTTAATCATCGCTAACGGTACTCCAGCGATAAAAAATTTATTTTCAACATATATAATACATTTTATTTCAATCGAATTTTAATATGTGTCACAGAATGTGTCTCCTGCCCACCGAAGAAAAAATTATCTACCTTTAGGTGCAGCCCGTAGTGTCATCTTCACAAAATAACGGCTTATTGCCTAATGGTACGAAGAATATGAATTGCAGAAGATACTCTTCGCAGTTACTACTAACCATGGCTAATTAATTCATCCGAAACCACATCGCTAGGAATAAATTTTAATTCTAAACCATTATTGTGGATTAACTACAGAGGTCTTTGTTCTAGCATTTGCCCAAGCACGACAAAGATCTTAAGAAGTGTTATACGTAATTTCATATTATTAACGTGACATGGAGCAAATATATAGTACGTACGAAGCACATAACAAATGATTTTAAAGAGATACTACGCAATACTGCCATTTTCACATCATTTCTCATTTCATTCCTCCTCTTACCAGAATATCATTCTGTATTTTTCGTTCACGTGTATACACTACACTCACTATACTCATTCCATCAAGCTTCCTGTCTTAAAACACATAATCTGATCTAAATAGTTTATACTATACTACTTCCGGTAATATATCCCATTTCCTTCTCTATAAAATATTCCCAAAATTTCTACGCAAATGAAAGCTTAAGTTGGTGGCAGAAATAGTTTTTCGCACTTTCTTATTTACCTGTAACACCCACACGCGCTAGGTTACCAAATTCGCATTAACGCCTACTCATTATGAAATCCTAGGCAAGGAAGTCGAAATGGACATTCGAACCGTTCAGTGCTATGCTTGCGCACATCTATTCTCGTGATCCTTGCAGTTGCTTCTCTGTCACGTGTACGTGTTACGAACATGTGCTTGCAAAGGCAAAAACAGAAAGATAAACGGAGTCCTGCAAAAATGGGTCGATGTTGCAAAAGGGAAGAAAAGCATTACACGCACGCACACATACACATGGGAATCGAAGGAATGAGCGCTATCTCTGGTCCAGCTGTGACCAAGGCACGTGGTGGGTGTCGCTAGTACTTCATTAGCAAGTGTTTCATGTCCTCCAAACCGATCCAACGTGTACCATATTTTACTCCGTCCGCTCGCAGCTAATATTGTGGTCAACATTACATTGCATGAATTTCTCCACCGCGATCGCCTCTTCGTGCCAGAATTGTTTTGAATCCAATTTCCTAGCGTAATTCGTTTGTCAGATTTCGGTTCTGCGAGCTTATGCCGTCTTCAAAAATTTCGTGGCTGAATTTGTATACATGTGATCGCGGGCGATCATTTATCGCAGATTTTTCGTTGACTTTGAAATTCGTTGCAGTAAGGATGTTTCGTCTTTATTCCTTACTCTTGTATACATTAAAGGATATTTTCCACTTTAAACTTTGCTTCTTATTTTAATAGTTGAAGAATATGATGAGAAATCATTCGATTGCTCAACGAGGTGAAAGAGATTGGTACGTTGGATTAAGGACAGAAATAAGGAGAAATACGATATTCACAAACTATTATAAATAGATTAAAATGGAAGAGAAGTGTTCTTACGCTATACTAAAGCACACAATAAAACTATCTCTAAGTAGAATTCTACCGATATGTGCACTATAGGTTGAATTCAAACTATCACCTCCGAAATAATTCGGAATTTACAGGAATATTTTGTCGTAATGAAAGGAACAGGGAAATATATTATTGTACGAAACTCAAAATGCAACCACCTCCTTGCTTTCCTATTTAAATAACGAAATTCCATAGTCCTCAATGTTTGATACAGGTAACCATACTATATTATACAATGCTTATCCATGATATCCACTTCGCTTTGAATGACATCCCAATGATTGCAAATGCCGAAATATAAATTGAACAATACCCGGCAATATTATTCCAAAGCATTAACTAAATCATTTCATTTCTCGAAGGTGTTTTTATTTCAGAGTGATAAATCGAATTCTTTCTGACCACTTTGTGCATATCAATTGAGGTAAAATTGAATACCACTTATACGGGAAAGTACGCAGCAAAATTTTCCATAATTCAATCGTATATGTGCATGTAAGTTTTCGTCTCAGGCTCAACAAATGGCGAAATCATTTGTATGAAACCGACAAGAAAGGATAGTATAAACAACTAAAGCGGGGTATTACTAGTAATATGAATCTACTCATAAACTCCCATCCCAGACACAAAAGAGATCGCAGTTATTCACGAAATAACGCAGTCATAACTACACCATGCAACAAAATGGCAGTACACTCTATAGCTTTCTGTGCATTTCGAGTAACTTCTTCTTGATTATGAGCAGATTTGATTGTACGGTGGACGTTAATATTGCACAAAGCAATTAATTATAGCTTTGAAGATACAGATGCAGTTTTTAGAAAATTTGCTAGCGTTAAGAATAAAAATAGCAAATATCAATTACTCTTATTTATTTATTTCATGAACCTGACATGGCAAGAAGTATTTGCCTCTAGATTCGAATTCGTAACATAGAATTGTAAAAGATTTTAATAGACAGAAGTTTAAAGAACCTATCCTCGTCCAACTGCCTTTCTTGGTACATTCTTCATGCAATAATGTGTAGCCGCGATTTTTCACATAAACCGGTAAAGTATGTGGCAGGAACTGTAGATGGTAATTAATGTTTTGCTTGCGGCGTTGAAGACTGAACACACTAAGCGAATACGTATGTCACAAGTGTGCGTAATGAATTTCGCTATAAGGGACGTGGAGAAATGCAGGCTGTTATGTTATTTTGTCGCGTACTGAACGACAGCATTTTTCCGGAGTCGAGGCCACTTCCTCCCCGATTGCCAACAGCCGCATCCCGGAATGAAGTCATTAGTTGAGACGGATGCAAAATTTTGTCGGCATGCAGCTTTCATAAGCCATCCCGTTTTTCGAATACGTCGTGATGTTTCGGCGTCTGCGTCACGATGGCTATGGAGAATGTAGCTCGAACCTTGTACGTTAAGTATTAACTAATTGTCTGAATTGAGGCATTGCGCATATTGTGGAGTCGAAGGAGAAATAGTAGATTCGCGTGGAGCAAAACATAAAGGAACGAAGTGCAGTTTTAGGAAAAGGAGCGACGGAAATTGTCGCAGAAAGACGAGGCTAAAGAAAGTTGCACTGATGAAAAGAGAAAGAGGAGCGCGCCCTCTGTCTGTCTCCACTTTCACTCTTTTCTCCGCCATTCTTATGCGGAAGGAGCCGAATGCAACCGAGTAGCAGATAACGGCACGGTTTGGTACCCTAACCTAACCTAACCGAAAATAATGTACACTAACTTAACACCAGCTGCCCTGCCATGCCTAAACTGGCCTCAATGGAACACAGAACAGCGAAGGATGATCTAGCAGATCAGAGCAAATCGCAAAATACCAGTAAAGAGCAGCGAGTAGCACATATTCCTATTCCATCACAACCTAACCACACTTAACCTAGCCTGCCCTACCTTAAATGTCCTAACGACAACAGAGGACTGCGTGGTGTGACACACGTAAGCAGAGCACAAAGCGCCGAGTGCCACCGAATGCAGCAAATAGCACAAATGCCTACCCGAAGATAAACCGACAAAACCTGAGCTAACTAAACACAACACAACATTGCGAAATCAAATGTACCTTGCCTTCCCCAACCTGACCGCAGCTGAGCGCATTGAAGCTCAGTAGGGTTAACGTAACCACTAAAAGCGTCGAATATCACAAGTTTCTGACCTTACATTACCTAACAATGCCGAACACATCCTAACAAAACCAAATCTTACATCTTCTACTCCACTTATCCCAAAGAAAGCGGAGCACAGCAGATCGCAGCATGGCACATTGTAGCGCTGGATAACGCCGAAAAACGTTGATTAGCCGAGATATGGACAAAACTGTTCCGAACAAAGGCTTCACCGCCTCAAAGCACACGACAGCGTAGCAGAGAAAATCAGAGCGTTGCAGAGATCAACAGAGCCGAGTGAAGCGCTGGATACAACGGTATGTCAATTAACAACACTAGCCCCTGCCCTAGTCTAACATAACCTAACCTAAGCTCAGCAAAGCAAAGCGGAGAGCAACAGATCACGGCAATACGCCGGAAGCCACCGAATTTCAGCGGTTAGCACAGGTTCCTAACCTTAGCCAGCATAACCTAATCAAACGTATCCTAGCCGGCCGCATATAACCTAGCGGCAGCAGTGCATGGCAGAGCGCTGGAGAGCACAGCAGAGATCGGTAATGCGCCAAAGACCACAGAACTGCAGCGAAAGGCACGTATTCGAAATTCAACTTAACGTAACCTATCCAAGCCCGACATTCACTACCCTAACGTACTCTGCTCCCCCTGACCTAACTACAGCATGGGTCAGAAGAATGCAGGAGGGCGCAGCAAAGAGCTGAAAAGCAGAGTTGTGCTCCAAATGCCACAGAATTCCAGTGAAAGCACATATTACTAACCCAAGAAAACCTAACCTCACCTATCTACGGCAGAGGATGTCATAGTGAAGGAGAGGAAAGCCGAGCGTAGCATAGCACATTAAAGCGACGAAAATCACTGGTGGCAGCGAATTTCACAGATTCTTATCCTAACAGTATCCACCGCTGCATACCATAACCGTAAAACGATAGTGCATATCCAAGCTATCACAGCGCTACAGATACCAGCTTCTCATGGTAGAACGGCGAACACCACCGTATAACAGCAAATAACGCACACTGCCCTCCTTTCCAAACCTGACCTAAAAATGTAAGCACCACTTTCCCTAACCTAACCAGAGCGCAGGATTTCAGTGTGCATCAAAGTGAGGCAGAGAGTAGCAGACAACACTTAGTCGCTAAATACAAACGTACATCATCACTGACATTCGATTAATCCCTTCACTTGCCGTGAAATACTATAGAAATTGCTGAATGATCAGTGGATGTATGAATTCCGGCTACAGATATCAACAGCTCAGTACTGAATTTATTCACACATGCAGTAATATAACTATTCAGCTAGTGTACCCACTGAGCATTCACGTTCTGTAGCTATTCATGAGTGATCAGAGGAAATGTCAATGACCGCTTGAGATATCTACAATTAAGAATACAGGAAGTATCCACTTACATACCACTATAGCCATTTTATTAATCTATTGGCTGATTATACATGTTCCATAGCAATTCTAAAATTGTCTATGGACTGACCAATCATCTCCAGAGTAATGGAGCTTCATTCGTACAGTACTCAGTATAGCTATTTCCGCAGGTCGAATACCATTTGGTTATTCTACACATTGATATCTTTTATTCTATCTCTTATTCCAGAATGATCAATGCATAGACCATTTATCGCTTGTGATAATGAAAATTGACAATACAGTGTAGGGCATATCCGCTTACACAGTATCTTAAGGAATGAATTAATCGCCTCACTGATCGTATAAATCCCATAGCAATACAAAAATTAGCAATGGATTGATCACTTATTACACGAAATAATTTAGAAACGTGCACTGAATGCATGGAATACTTTGCCGCGATACCTAATGTTAGACAAGAGTTGAGAATTATGTTAAATATGGTGATAGCTGATTAATTTGACGACGTGCATAAAAGGTGATATGAGGATTGTTAAAATCCGCTTAACACGTTCCCTGTACAAGCTTCTAATCCGGGTAGCTTTACGAAGCAAGTAGCTCTGCCACACGTGTGTGACAGCATCTATGGCGTATAGTGCAGTTTCGCGTAAGAGCATGATGGACGGTTGAGCAATTGTACGCCTACGCCGATCAACCTCCAAAGGATAGAGGGTGTAGTAAAGTGACGACGTTATAGATTATATTTTCTAGAGCTTGAGCAGGATCATGAATAAAGGAATGCAGTAATTAAATCCTGTCAATAATTAAAATGGTGTATGGAAGTCTAAATCTGGGTATACAAGATGGAATTAAAATTCTTTGATCGTGGTTCACAATTATAGTGAAGGTATTGTTACTCAAACAATAACCTATCCAGGCATCGGCATTTCGAGAGATTAGTCATTAGTTAATCTAGACTACCGCAATTTACTTAACGATGTGAAACTGTCTGAGAAAGCGTTCTCGTCTATTGAAACGAACAAGAGTATATCTGACACAAGTTGCTGCCTTACACATCACACTGAGGTAATCGTAATTACATTATCCCCGTGCATCATCAAGGATTGCATTACTCAGAGCTCACGAAGGTGAAGTGTTTCGGAAACATTCCACTTAAGACCGACTTTGCCAGTCGTCGCGGAAACGCGGTTTTAACTCGCTCGTGCCAACACTTTCATTGCTGCAAGTACGGTATCGCGTTAGATTTCCAAAAGTATAGAAAATATTAGGCCTGTAATTAATATATGTGGCCGGAATTTCAATACTGTACATAATTAATCGAGAACTTAATTCTAATAGTATAATTACTGATATTATGCTTATAATCCTATTATTATCTTAAGTCCTCTCAACCCTGTGGCATAATAAGTTAGCCAAGCACCATGGATCATAAACCTTCATTTCATGAACTGTAAGCTACTTTTAAATTCGAGGCGATACGTACCTTCGTATTATACTAGTAATATACGATGGAATGCATGGTATAACAATCCGCGAATCCCGGTTGCAGTAATGTCATGTAGCCTTGATGTTCTGTAGACAACGTAATAGCTGTGAAACATATGACACATATAATATCCTAAGTGATATTTCATGAGAGTAATCTGTGTCCGTTTTATATTTTCGAAGCGCAAAGAGAAATTGAATAATTTTCAATACATAGCAAATATAGTGAATTATTTACGTAGACTTTACCTTGGCATTGCTTATCAGAAATTGGTTTTCGGGAGACGATAAAAATTACCATATCTCACCACCCGGAGGTGGCTACGCATCGAGAAACGACATGCACCATTATGGCGCAGCGTGCTGCCGATATTCGTATCAAAGGTACTTAATCTAACTTGGAGCGAAAGAAATGAAAGTGAAGCTATTGGCACCTTATTATGCTTCGCGACTTACAAAAACTGTTCCGGATCGTTTTACTAAAATTTATACTCTACTGAAGTAACGTTAGTATATTGTACCTTAACATTCTCTAATATTGCTGGATTGCCAAAAATTTGAGGACACATATACGGAAAACTCGGGCAAAGGTAGACTGAGTAATAATCGCGACGCGCCAAAATATGTTCGCGATTATTTGAGAGACGGACGAGCATACGCGGAGTACACCTTTGTACAAGTAATCGCCGTTCCCACAATGACTTGCACGTGAATCAAAGTGTTCCCCGAATCAATGACACTCCCGGAGCCGTAACTAGGGTCCAGGGACGCTTTGCTGCCGGACAGAAGTTACGTGCTACTACTGGAAGGGGAGAACTTAATCATTCGTAGTTGTCTGACCGCAGACACATGCCAGACCATCTTCGGGCCTACACTTTATGCGCGAACGACCAGGGCTGCTGGAATCTCGCATTGGCGCTAGAAGAGTCTGTGACCCGTTTGTCACCCTGGAACCTGATGCATGACGAGATTAACAGTGGCTGGAATGAGTGTCTGAGGCGAGGCCAACGATGATGTACGAAGCGTGGAATTATCGATTACACTGCAGTACGTCACGTAGGCCGGTCGGTACTCAAAGACGATCGCGATAATCGCGAGAACAGTTATTTCTATTTGTTAAATGAGAGGGATGTGCGAGAAAGTATATGGAATTGGCATAGTCTCTCGAAGCTACGTATCTCACAATTGTACAAATAGCGTGCACATGAGTCTTAGCATAGGAGTCCATCTTATAGGTATTTATGACTACTTAGATCTAAACGCACGCATCCCTTGTCATCCCACGATATCTCTTACCTTGTAACACGCTGTGTTCAAACGCCCGAATCCCTCATCCTCCAACGATGTCCGCTATCCTGCAACGTGTTGTGCTCAAAATCTTGCGTACCTCGTCGTCCAGCGATGTCTTCCTGATTAAATCTTTAGTCGTCTGAAAATCTGTAAGGAAAATGCATTAATGTAAATATTAACACGAAAGAAAATAGATGCGAGACGAATAGAAGCTGTAAAGGTTTACCAAATGGAAGGAACAATCCATCGATGAGACTGTAGCAACACATCGATGAAATAGAACCGGGTACGAGATAACACACCGACGATGAGGGAATCCGGAAATAGGGGTATGGAAATTCTGAAACGAAAAGAAGTTTGGGATATGATGTATCGGTTGAATGGAGAATGGCTATCTACTAGCCTGAAGGTATTGAAAATGTCTATTCTTCACTACAACATCAACCCATTAAACCTATAAGGGAAATATGAAGATTAGTCCTGGAAAAGGGCTGATTCGTAATGGGAACGGTGAGACATTAAAAACAACGACGAAATATTTCTATAGAATCTAGAAAGTAAAACCGCAAAGAGGCGGTAATGAAATTGGCTTAACAAAGCCTACATGGCATAGACAGCTGCTCGTATCTGTCCCTCGGTACGGTCGCTAAGGTCCCGTTAGTGGCGTCCCGGAAGCGCCTGGTCCTGACCCCGATGTGTCCCGTCTGAGCTCCAGCCCGTGGAGACCTGTGGCCTTTTTATACGACTCCAAATCGGTAGCAGGAGTCGGCCGATGATTTTCGAATTTTGTCGGATGCATTAATAACTTCTTCTCCACTAATTTAGCAGATATTTTCTCAACGCTTTCTATTTTTATTGTACATTATAATTCAGGTAATCTGTTGTTAACAATATTAATATGATACCAATAATAAATTCAACAATTTATGCTAAATCAGTAATACCAACCACAGGATTTCAGAAACTCAGGAGTCCTACTGTGCGCAACGTTGCGTGAAATTGCCCTTAATAGTTTTTAGTATTTCTTCGGCTTGTGGATACATATTTTACAGTTCTATCAACATGGTACGTCATCCTGATATTTTTTCTGTATGCCTTCCTCTTCGAAAGATCTGCAGAATACAGTAATATGAAGAAAATTCATATCATATAATAAACGTATTTATTACAAATTCATGCTCTGGGCAATTTGTTATTAACACTAAGCTCAATAATTCTTACATTACTTGACTGCAAATTTAATTGACAGTATAATAATTAAGTAGCAAATGGTATTTTC